>NW_027040698.1:75000-243553 GCF_037179485.1 Ochlerotatus camptorhynchus | reverse complement strand
TCTTAGATGTTCAGCAAATCAACAATGGTTCTAAATAAAAGGTTAACCTAAAAATCAAACTTTAAGCTTATTTCTCTTAAAAAAATAAAAATGTCTGTGAGTCTAAATAAATGGGTGTTCAAACTCAAGCGAAACGAGAAAGGTGAACCAGTGAAGCACCAAGCCAGAATAGTAGCACAGGGCTACACTCAGCGTGAAGGAGTTGACTGCAGCGATGTTTACGCGCCAGTTACGAGTCAGGTGTGTTCCTCGTTGTTGTCGCAAACAATAATCTTCATGTTCACCATTTTGATGTCAAGACTGCCTACCTCCACGGATCGCTTGAAGAGGAAATCTTTATGAGGCAGCCTCCGGGGTACGAGAAGATCAGTCAAAAGCAGGTGGCCTGTAGGTTGAAACGAAGTATCTATGGTATATTATCGGCGAGATGCTGGAATCGGCGACTTAACGAAATTATTTCAGAGCTCGGATATAAGGTGTCAACGGCTGATCCTTGCCTTTACGTGCGAGGGGGTGATTGCAAAGCATATCTAAGTCTACGTCGATGACTACTGATGAGTACTCTAAGATCTTCAATAGCCTGAAGGTGGAACTCAATTTGACGTATCTGATATCTGTACGGCACTTCCTGGGACTCGAGGTAAAGCGGGAGCAAGGTGTTTTCATATTTCGTCTACAGTATTATATCGAGAAGCTTGTCAGTAATCATGGGACGTCTGATGCCAAGAAAATTATGTCATTTATGGATCCTGGATATCTCCAGTCCTTTGAAAGTAGTGAAGTTATGGAAGATGCCACACGATACCGGAGTCTAATTGGAGGTCTCTTGTATCTTGCAGTAGTGGCCAGACCAGACATAGCCAACACGGCTGCTGGTGTTGATAGAAAATTTTGTGGTACAACACAACGCGATTGGACTGCCGCAAAAAGAGTGCTCCGCTATCTGAAGCTGACCAGTTCCTACTTTCTCGTAGTTAGTGGTAATCCAGGTCAACGGTTGGAAGGGTACTCGGACGCTGACCCTGATAATCGGCAATCAACCTCTGGATCCGTATTCTTCTTCAGTGGCGAGTCGAAAGCAAACAAGTGTTATTCTATCGTACATGGAAGCCGAATGAGTGAAGCCTGCCAGGAAGCTATCTGGTTTAGGAAACTACTAAGCGATCTTGGAGAAGCCCAAACTGAGCCGACAGTGATTCGTGATGACAATCAAGGGTGCTTAGCCTTTGTGAAATACGTATTCTCACCACAAATGTTCTGAAGCTTGACAGCCCTGATGTAGAGAAAATTATAACTTTGGATAGTCGAGCCAAGCAAATGCGATGAAGCGACATGCTCGCCGATCGCATTTGCTTTATCCTGTGGGGGTGATTAAAAGCCGATCGTCATCATTTTCCAGAGTCCCTCCAACGCTCGGTCAATGTCCTCCATAGTGTCAAGCGGTGGCCTGTCTACCTGTGCCCACTTTACACGGTGGTAGTCCTTGCGCAAACTTGTAGCAGGGGCCACGTTGCAGCCCGTTTGGTTGTCGGAGCTGAGTTCATTCAAGGCTACCGGCTTAGACAAGCCGGTATTTTTCAAGAACAGGTCAAGCGTCGATGGGTTGCCCGCCGGTGAGATGAATGTTGGCTCATCCAAGAATCAAACGGAGTACAGCCCATACTGCGAATGGTCGAACAGCAGACGACCGTTCTGGTTCTGCTTGTAGTTCCGCCAGGCCTCATGGCGAGCATTCAGATCTCCTCCAACAACGAAGCGGAACCTGGTACGGGTGATGAAGGACAGGTTCTTCATGAATTTAGTCACTAGTCCACTGCTGGCGGCACACTGTCGAGGGCAGTAGACGGCGATGAACTGGACGTATCCAGTCGACGACTCCACCTCCCCACCAAGGGCCACGATGATAGAGGTGGGGATATGGTCGATGCTGTGCTTGCGGACGATGTCGGCAAACTGGATCTTTTTTGCTCTTACAGAGCAAGCATTCCAGTATACTTAGTGGCTTAGACGCCATACTGGATGATGAACTTACCGAGGACTTGGATCTGCTAGGGCTTGTTGTGGCACTTACTAAGAGCAGCGGTCATGTTGACAAAGATTTCCATCAGTTCATCTATTGCACCCGCGAATTTTCTTGCCTGTGCTGGGGAGGCCGAAGAGGCGAGAAATCCTCCGTCTTTCTTGCGTCCTGGTTGATGTTCCTTGTCGCCTGCTTTCGGATGCGTTTGAATTCCTCGCGTTTAGAGAAATTGCGTGTTCTTGAGCATAGTTGTTGCAGCATGGCTTGATGTTACAGTTGCGGGTACCGTGTCCAAAATATAGGCACTGGTGGCCTAATGTTCAAAATCACAAAAAGAAGGGAGTTTTCAACCAAACTTCACTGAAGTCACCAAATAGGGGATATGGCTCTAATGTTGGCTTATGGATTTAAGATTGGGCCCATCGCTAAAAATCTGCTATTTATCAATTTTATCTAGATGAACGCGTCATTAGGACGGTAGTAATGTATATTTTTGGTTGCTATTGAAAATTTAGTCGATAGCTGAATTTATGTATGGGCCCACATTATGGGGCATTTAGGCCAACATTACATCCTTTTCCCCTATATAAAACTAAAAATAAGAGTAATAGATCTTCTATCATGCTTAGTTCCCATTCTGGACCACTGTGCACTGCTATGAAGGTGTTGAATGACTTGGAGGCAAAGTAGCTCCAGATCTGGATTCATATTATAGTTTTGAAAGACAGATATGTGCCACTAGTATTTTTAAATAAAAAACGATGAAGAAGCACACTATTTCATACCGGAAGACGGAATTCCATACCTGTTTGATTCGCAACATTCATCGAACGGAATGAATCACAATAAAAGAAGCCTAATTTCTCCAAAATACATCAAACGAGTTCTTTTTCGTGACAGTTTTACGAAAAATTGATTCATCACACAGAGGAATAGTAGAGGGACACAATTTGGCGGAAGCAAATGTTCGCACCTTACCGAAATGTGTGAATATAGAAGTATTCAAACACAAACCACGACATGTGCCGATATCCTTGTCGGTCTACCTACTAGGAACGTGTAAACCATGGGTTTGGAATCACTGTCGGTACCAAAATGTAATGGTGAATTATTTCTCAATTTGAAGTTTAGTCACGATTTCCCTTCGGAAAATATCTTTTCATCAGTGCCATGTGTATCCAAACGCTGAATTGACAAAAGCGAACAGTTTGCCAGAATGGTTGAACAGATTGTCAGAATAGAATGAAGGATTACAACAGTGTTAAGTTTATTCAATGAGTAGCATCATGTCTCCCGTTCTTTTTATTGCATTTCAGTCGTGAATTACAGAATCTGTTATTTGGTCCATGTTCTAGTACATCATTGTAATCAAAACTCACTCACTCACTCACTCGCACTTGAGTTACGGTTAAGTTTGTTTACTAGCTGTTTCAATTTTATTGCTTTTCTCGTGTATATTTTGTGACTTTTTTCTTGTGGTAACGTTTGCTGGCTTGAGTTCTCCATATACATCAAGAGCAACGTGAAGTTCAGTGCAAACACTAGTTGTCCCGTGTGAATTCGTGTGGTTTTGTTTCACGCTGTTGTGATCCAAAATTTATTGACGTAACTCATCGACCACCCACGTCACTGATTTTGCCGCTTTAGTCGACATTGGTTGTGGCGCCTGTTCTCCTGCAACCAGCGTTCGAATTATCTTTCATCGAAGGACAGCGAAGAGTACATCATTAGGCGCATTCAGACGTGATCAACATCGAGATGGAGAAAAACTGCTCGAAATGTGACTCTGCCATCGTTGGCATTGAGCAGGTTGCTTGTCGCGGATTTTGCGGTGGATCGTTCCACATGGGCTGCGCCGGAGTGTCTCGTGCGCTATTGGGATACTTCACCACACACCGAAGCAACCTTTATTGGATGTGCGACAAATGCGTGGAATTATTCGAAAATTCTCACCTTCGATCTATTGCAATCAAACCCATCGATACTGCTCCGCTCGTGTCTCTCACTCAGGCCATCAGTGAGTTGCGCACCGAAATCAAGCAGTTGGCGTCTAATTCTACCAGTACCGCTTCGCCGCCTGCGCCTAGGCCGATTCCGCAAGTTGAGAAGCCTCGCATCGTTGACAACTGTTTGTCTGGATCCAAAGCATCGTGCCAGGATGTCGTATGCGTCCCAACGTACTCGGAGCCGAAGAAATTCTGGCTTTACCTGTCACGAATCAGGCCTGACGTGGCAAACGAGTCAGTTCTGGGGATGGTGAAGGCAAACCTGAATCTCAGTGAAAATCCTGACATAGTCAAACTAGTACCCAAAGGAAAAGACGTATCGAACCTAACGTTTATTTCCTTCAAAATTGGTTTGGACCCCGGATTGAAATCCCAAGCGCTGGACCCTTCAACGTGGCCGGAAGGTATCATGTTTCGAGAGTTCAACGGTTCCCAAAAATTTCGAAAGCCCGTCAACCCGTCTCCTACTGGCTGATCCCGGGATGCAACGTCGATAGCCTAATGGAAGCCCCCAAGCCACCTGAAACAGTCGTGCCCATTCCTGCATCCTGCCAACCGAGTCGTCCCGGGCCTGTTAGGGTAGGGGAGGGGGTCTTCCAACCGGAATTATCAGGCAAGTACTTTCCACTATCGACTTATGCTTCGCCTGATGTACCTTCGACTTATAGCACTGTGACTTCTGTTTGTTCAAACACCAATGACGAGATCGAAACCGAGACTGCTAATACTGCATCAACTACTTCATCGACACAAACCAACTACACTTCGACACCGAGACGCCCGCTATACAGCATCATGGAAGCCCCCGATCCTCCCGACATGGTCCAGTTTGCATCCCGTATCAACTTAGTATCCTGCCATCAGAGTCTCGGTCCCGTTGTCGGGAGTGGAGAGGGGGTCTTCCAAACAGTGAACACCGGCAAGTACTCAAGCTTAACAACCTGCTCGCTCCCTGATGATCATTCACTTTCTAGTGCACCCGATTACCAGCGTTGCGTGACCTCGTTCGACGACTGTGGGGGCAGTAGTGGAACCCCATCAAGACATCGATTTCTGTCGGTTTATTACCAAAACGTCAGAGGTCTACGAACGAAAACATCTGACTTGAAGTTAGGATTATCCAGCTGCGATTACGATGTGGTCGTTCTCACCGAAACGTGGCTCCGGCCCGATATAATCCATGCGGAGCTAACATCGGATTACTCGCTGTTTCGATGTGATCGTAGTGAATCAACAAGCAACTTGTCGAGAGGCGGGGGTGTGCTCGTTGCAGTAAAATTGAGTCTGCACTGTACCGAGGTATCTTTAACCGACTGTAGACAGCTTGAGCAAGTCGCTGTGTGCGTGAAACTACCAAACCGGTCTCTGCACATTTTCGGTATTTACCTTCGTCCGAATTCTGATCCTGCGTTATATTCCACCCACTCTTCCGCTGTTCAGTATGTTGCTGATCGATCGGCGGCCAGCGACATAGTCTTACTTCTTGGGGATTACAATCTCCCTCAGCTGCAATGGACCTTCGATGAAGATGTCAATGGATACCTGCCTGCGAATGCCTCCAGCGAACAAGAACTCGTACTTACCGAATCCATTTCTACATGTGGTTTGGTTCAACTAAACTCAATCTCAAACCCGAATGGCAGGCTACTCGATCTGGCTTTTACGAACGCTCCTGACGATTTTGAAATATCGCATCCTGTTTTACCACTCTTGCCTATCGATCCTCACCATCCGCCGTTAGAACTTCAAGTTGATGTACATAGATGTGTGCACGTTCCAGCAAACGCTCAGTCGGACTCTATTGATCTGGATCTTAGGCGCTGCGACTTCGAATCTCTCAATGCAGAATTTTCATCGGTTGACTGGGAGCAGCTTCTTCAGGGGCACTCTGTCGATGATATTGTTCTTCTGTTTTACGACAAGCTTTACGAAATTCTCCACTTGAAGGTCTCTCGACGCCGCCCTGCTATTAGTGGAGCCAACAGGAAGCCCTGGTGGTCCATTGAGTTAAGAAACCTGCGCAACAGACTGCGTAAAGCACGTAAACGATTCTTCGCTAACAAAACCATTGAAAACCGAGAATCGCTTCACCTTGTGGAACTGTCCTACAAAGAGCTCGTAGCATCAAGCTACCATGAATACATGCAGAGGCTGCAATCGAATTTGAAACAAAACCCATCAATGTTCTGGAGGTTCGTGAAGCAACAAAGGGCAAGCAATCGTGTTCCGGACAATGTCAAGTATGGTGACGCTTTGGCCTGCTCTTCTGAAGAGGCAGCTAATCTTTTTTCGACCTTCTTTCAAAGTGTGTTTAATGCGGAGTCGCCCCAACCTCACCCGGGTTGTTTTCAAAATGTGCCATCCCATGATATCCACCTTCCTTTTTTCAATTTTTCTCGTGAGGAAGTGTTGAGAGCGTTAGCCAAACTAGATGCGTCGAAAGGAGCCGGAGTCGACGGTTTAACTCCAACACTGCTGAAGAATTGCGCCGAGTCTATAGTTAAACCTTTGACGATACTGTTCAATCGATCGTTAAATGAAAAAACATTCCCAGGTTTATGGAAAACTGCCAAAATGATTCCCATCCACAAATCGGGTAGCGTGCGGCACGTTGAAAATTACCGCGGGAGCTCTTTGAATCCTTGGTCCACGAGGTCTTACTGTCTGCAGCAAAACCGATAATTTCGGAATACCAGCATGGATTCGTTCCCCATCGCTCTGCAACAACCAACTTATTATGCTACACCAACGTTTTGTTTCGTGAGATTGAAAGCCGGAATCAAGTGGACTCTGTATACATTGATTTTTCGAAAGCATTTGATACTGTTCCGCATAGCTATGCCGTGGAAAAGCTGAGACATATGGGTTTTCCCGATTGGATAGCCGACTGGCTAATGTCTTACCTGACTGGTAGGAAAGCATTCGTCCAGGTGAACTCAGCACGATCCAGGACCTTCTACATTCCATCTGGAGTTCCACAAGGGAGTGTGTTAGGTCCATTGATCTTTGTGCTCTTCATCAATGACTTGTGCCTGCAAATATCTTCTGGAAAGTTGTTTTTTGCCGACGACCTCAAAATCTTCAGAGTCATCAAGTCTGTTTTGGACTGTGTTGCTCTGCAGATTGACATCGATGCCCTTTCACGATGGTGCAAGGAAAATGGAATGTGCGTGAACATCAATAAGTGCAAGGTGATCACTTTTAGCCGTTGTTGGATTCCCATCAATCATCTTTACAATATTGACACTGCTCCGCTGGAACGTGTGCAGTCTATCCGTGATTTAGGAGTTATCATGGATTGTAAGCTTCGATTCAACGAACATATATCCACCGTTACTGCCAAAGCCTTCTCCGTTCTTGGGTTCATTCGCCGCAATGCATCTCAATTCACCGACGTGCACACATTAAAAGCCTTGTTCTGTGCTTTAGTGCGAAGTATCCTGGAATATGCTGCTCCCATTTGGGCACCGTACCATACATCTCAGGTGATCCGCATCGAACGTGTGCAGAAATCATTCATTCGCTTTGCTCTTCGGCACCTACCGTGGAATGATCCTGTCCATCTACCTGCATATCCAGAACGATGTCAACTAATTGATCTGGAACTGCTATCGGCAAGACGGCTGAAATTGCAGCGGCTGGTTATATTCGATATCGTCCAGAATAACGTCGACTGTTCGGATCTTCTCCTGCAAGTATCACTGAACGTTCCACAGCGTCAGCTGCGGTACTCAGCACTTATCGCAGTTCCCGCACATAGAACATGTTATGGTCATAACAACCCGCTCAGTTCTTGCCTCAGAGCTTTCAACAATGTTAGTGATTTGTTTGATTTTAATGTGTCCAAAAATTGTTTTAAAAATAGGATTAAAAACATAGCATAAGTTAAACTAGTCTGTACGACACTGTCGAAGACGAAGAACAAATAAACAAATAAACAAATAAACAAAAACAGATGCTGCATGTTAGTAAGTTCGTGCACCTTTTTCGAAAAAAAAACTCTGATTCAACAAGCATCTTAACTATTAACAATATTAATAACTTGGAATTCTCAGTATATCAAATGAAATCATGTTTTTCTCTGTGAGGAATTATGATTAAAGTGCCAATCACAATTGACCCGGTTGTGTTGCTTTTCGCATATTTATAGGTAAACTCATGGTGATCTGACAAATTTACTGCAAAGTATCACAACTGTTTAAACAAGCAGGGTTTAATAATGTTATTTTGATAATTACTGTTCATTGCACAAAAAATTTAAAAAGTTTAGAGTTGTGTCCAAGATAAGATCGCATTATTTGCGCAGAACTGTGCTCCATTTAAACAAAATATCAAAAGCTTCAATTCAAATTTTGGAAAATTTACAACATTCTATATCACGAAATGAATCGGATTCAACGTTTGGTAACTGAATAATGAATTACTCAATTCATAAAATACATTTCAATTAACGAATACCGTACATCAATCGATAATTGAAATGCATTTTATGAATGGAAGCGGTCGATAAATGCTTTTAATATTTATCTAAGAGCCACAAACTGTAATTTTCATATTGCAGAATTTCTACAGACAAGTGTTAAACATAAATTTATTTCAGTTTGCGGACATTAATTAACAATTATTTCTAATAGCGAAGATTGAGTGTAATTCAATAAAATAGATAGTAATAGTAAGCGGCACTGGTGGTGTAGTGGTAAGCATGATTACTTCTCACCCCAGCAGGCCTGGGCTCAATCCCAGTCGGCGCCGCCGGGATGTTCTGAGGCATAACATCTCTGATCAGGATCACGCCTTCCTTCGGAAGGGAATTAAAGCCGTTGGTTTTAAACCCACTATAGAACTGTTTAATGGGCTGTTAATGGGTGTTGTTCGTTCGGAGACTTACATGTTTGTTGGAGTCGCCGGATAACACGCACAGAAACACACGGTGGACTGTATTGACACTTTCAGAAGGTTGTAGAGATGAACTAGCCTAAGGCTAAAAATCTCTTCAATAAACCCTTAAAAAAAAATTTCAGAAGGTACAAAATAACCACACGCGTCACATATTAAAAAAAAAACTAGTGTTCCTGCGAAAGGTTTATTGCGGAATAAATTATATAAATTTCTCGGGATCTACATACGTATGTGCAATGTTATCGGTTTCCTACTTACACTCGGCCCTACCGTTAATAGACTTTTAAGAAACATAAGCTTAAATAGATCAACCATATCACCTACTCAATTGCGTACTCGGGTCACTCATGATCGAGTGAGTGATTTTGCAGTGGAATTGTACTTGATAGGTATAACATATTAGCGGCGCCGGTGGTGTAATGGTAAACGTGATTTTCTCTCACCCCAGCAGGCCTGGGTTCAATCCTGGGCGCCGCCGGGATGTTCAAAGGCATAACATCTCTGATCAAGGGTTCATCGTTGGTCCCGGGTTCTTGAGTTGATGGGTCGATAGGTAGGGTCCAGGTGTGGGAGCTGCCTCCCTGGCGTCGGTAGCAGTGGTGCTCAGCACAGAAAACAAGATCGACGGAAAACAAATCAGGGAAAAAAGGTATAACATATTAAATTGATACGATCGGTGACCGACGTGAACAGGTGACCAAAATGTGTTTTTAAAATTACCATAAATGTTTCGGAAATAAAATCTTGAAAACTGATTTAGTTTAAGCAGATCGTATGACTCTAAGATTATCCAATACAAGCATCCAAAATGAATCTAAGCATCGATTTTCATCTGTTCTGTTCATCAACAGCAAGCATGGGAAAATTCATCCATTCATGAGCCCCACAGTAACAAAATAGCCATTCTCACCTACAACCAGATTGCCGAACGAGTGTAAATTCTTCCAGCCAAGTGATTCTGTATGTAGACTCGGAACTGACAGCAGTAGAAGGAAAAACCCGAATTTATCCACCTATGGTGTGATCAGACCCTTCTTACTTATTCAAGTTTATTTATTTTATTGTCATTATCAGTGACCAAGCCCCGGGTACCCGGAATATATCCGGGTGTAGTCTATTTGGTGAGGCTACCAATCACCTTATCATCGTATTTTAATGTGATTTAATGGGTTTTAATTCAATTCATATTCAAGCAACTTCCCCGGGGTACCCGGAACATGTCCAAGTGTGTCCAATGTGGTCTGGAACACTTAACACGACTTGCATTGATCTTATTTTTGAATTCTGTAGTAATTTGATGTGTCGCATGATGGTTTTAATACGTTTTCCGTTAAATCCAGCGTGAAGGCCCATATTCACCGGATCTTATTCCGGCCATATCTCCGGAACCGGTTCACCGATTCCAAAACCGTTCAATAGCGTTCAATGGGACCCCAAGACCTATCATTTGGCGCCAAGTTTGTTCAAATCGGTTGAGCGGTTGCTGAGAAACGTGAGCGCATTCATTTCGTTACATACACACACACATACACACATACACACATACACACACACACACACAGACATGTTCCGATCTCGTCGAGCTGAGTCGAATGGTATATGACACTCGGCCCTCCGGGCCTCGGATCGATAGTCGGTTTTTCAAGTGATATCTATACCCTTCTTTGTAAGAAGGGTAAAAACGATAAACTGAAAGGCAGCCAAACTGAATGAATGCGTAAAAATCGTATGCTAACGATTTAAATTGCCGAGCGAGATACTTTTTGGCTCAGCGATTTAAATCAATTGAATTGGCCACATCAGTTTTACAGTATTTACGTGATGCTTACGTTTATGTGTTACAGTATAGTACTTTTCTCCATGTTAATACCAATTTAAATGTGTCAAATTATGTCTAAAGCTAGAAAATAAAAAGTGACTTTTTCTGCAAGATTCTTACTCAGCAGAAAGCAATCGTAAATGAAATCAGCATGCAAAAAATATAAGTGAGGAATCATCCACACTACTACACTCAAAATCATTCGTGTTAGGCAGAGCTGTCTGTTTTGCTCAATGGGCATGCATGCCCTAACATTATTAGATAGGGTATACGTCCCTAACCTCGGTCTAATATGCAGCCATCGATTACGTTTTTAATCATAACTCATCAATGAATTTACCTGCAAACGATATTCTACTGCTAAATGGTATGCTTAGATATGCTTATCATGTCGTTTGCTATCAGAAACCACGAAAAGTTGAAAAACTTACTTTTTTTAAGACAATAACTCACGAGGGAAATGTATGTAATATGGGTCTATTGTCCCCAAATTGGGTCTATTTATGGATGCAACTTCGTCCTATCTTGTTTGATCCTCAAAAAAACGCTCTTGGTAACGTTTTCTGATGTATTTTTTTTTATCACTATCACTGTTAACTTAATGCTCTTCATTCCTCAAAACATTTCTTAGAGAAAATTTTACGAAAACTACATTAAATCACTCAATTTAAAAATTAAAAATTAAAAATTTCGCTTATCGTCTTTTGACCGCAGAATATCTAAATCAGAACATTGTGATGTTCATTATACAGGTTTGGCAGAAAAAATCTCCCTTCCTGTTCGTTCCTTATCATCCAAATGCAAAACAACATTGTTGACGTTACTCTTATTGCTATATGCTGTCAAATGAATTTCATGGGCCATAGTTAGGAACATAGAAAAGAAATGTGTCCCTAAAGTTGGGTCCATGTTTTACTTGTGAAAACGTTGTTAAACAATTAAAATAAACATAAAATATTCAAACAGCAACTGTAAGTTTTACGTCTAGTGTGTATTATCAGGTAATTCCAATCAATAAATGCCATAATCAGGCCATTTGATGATCGTCAGTCAACCTTCCCATCTTAACCTTATAAGTCATGGCGGCTAAAAACTCCGAACATTGTGATATTCTCAACCAGTTTTATTACTTACGAGAGCTGAAAATGTATTGAAATGTTGTGATATAAATTGATTTGTGTGTGGTACACATTTATCAACCATCAGTGATCAATATTTTCCTTATTTTTTGTGTAATATTCCTTAATTAATTATTTATTTGCGTGATAGGCCGAATGAAAGGACTAGACCCACATTACATACCGTAACCCTACTACTCTCTATATGATGCTGTACCGCTCTACAGGCGTGTATGAGAGCAGCGTAGAGCAACTGAAGTGCCTAATTAATGGAACTATCTCTGAACTGAAGGGTGAAACGTCGAGATAGGTTTTAAAATGTTCTAGATAGTCCGATCTAATTTTTGTATTTCTACATAAAAAGCTTGTTTTTAAAATAATTATTTACTTTATTTGTGAATTTGGCTCAATCGAATAACCTTTACAGAGTTCCCTTGGGAAGGGAAGTAAAGCCGTTGGTCCCCGGCCCATGTGTGTTGATGGGTACGATATCCTACGCAGGTGTGGAAGCTGCCTCCCTGCACATTCGATTGGCGTCAATGGATGGCAATTGATGTGAGCGTTGGTGATTGGCACTAGACCGACGTTAAATTAAGGAATTAAAAAGAAGAAGAAGCAGAAAATAAAAAGATTTCACTTCACGAGAACTGTGAACTGTGAAAAGAGGAAATTGAAAAAGTTTCACAACCTTTTTCGCTATCGAAATTTCATTATGTTTCACTTGTTTCAAATTTACTTCGCTTCGATCTGTATACTAGGCTTTTACCGAAAACTGCAACCTTCTATCTATTAGAACAGTCAAGTTAAGCAATTAGCTAGATACCAAATGGCATATTAGCGCCACGTGGTAGTGGAAGTAAACTCCACCACCCAATGCATAGTGAAGAAAAGTGATCCAAAATCCATCTTACTTAAAAGCCGTTGCAGAGCCCTGCAAAATAACTGATCTTATGTAAAAAAAAAAACGGAACATCGAATGCGGATGGTTTTATCTTGGGCAGACCTCGATAAGTGGCTCATTTTGCACGATTTACTCCTCAATCTTTATTAAAAATCGAATAATGATAAAGTAATCATACCTGTTCTAATCATATTGAGTCCATACTTGCTGACATATTGTAAGCATGAATGGAGAAGATATCATCTTAGGTAGACCTCTGTAATTTCCATATTGCGCCAATTTGCCCACATACTGATTTCAAGTTAAAAATTGAATTTAAAGCAAACAACATGGTTTGGTTAAGGACAAACAACGAATACTAATGTATTCAATTTTGTAACATTTTATACTAACGAAATGTATCAAAGAAATTATGTTAAAGCATTATATACTGACTGTAATAAAGCATTTAATAGAGCGGATATCCTTTATTTGCTTTTATTTTTCAACTATATAGAATACATTTTTAATTTCCTAAATGTTCCAATACAATTCAATTCCATTTAGTTTACAAGATATAAAGCCATAAGGCAAGAGGAAATAACTATAATAATAGGTGCAGTCAAGTTTGAGACTTAGGTGTTATACTCGTATCTAAATTACCCTTTCTTGATCGTTATAATAACAGTATCTATAAGACAAGTAACATGCTTGGGTTTATCTAAAGATTTAGTTTTTACTTCAATCAAAACATTGTATGCAGGCTGGTAGCAGGTCACGTTTTAGTGACTGACATTATATATTATATTATATATTTACTGTCGTCAATCATATGAAGACTGTTTTGTTATATTAATAATTACATTCTTTGATTTTAACAGTAATAATGAATATAAAAAAAAACATCTAAAATAAATAAAGCAGCGTTTGCCTTACTAATATTGCATTTTTACGTAATAAAAGTACGAAGTAAATTGAAGTGGTATTTTAGTTTTGTCATTGTAAAGTCAACAGTTTCGCAGTGCTTGTTGTAAGTAGCCATCATTTGATTTTAGGGTACAAATTTAGCATAATTTGTACTATGGTGTTTTGTAAAAGAAATATTCCGATTGCGCAGTTGTCGGGAAGGCACATAAAAAATTAGTTTTGATAAGAGTTCTTATGAATCAATACGATGTGAAACGATATTGTTGACAAATGAGACCATTGCAAATTCACGGCACTTTTTTAATGTTTGAATGTTGATTAGCATGCAGCCTGCTTTTAAGACGGAAGAGGTAATCTTGTCCAACCTAATTTACGAAGTACAAACAATAAGAATTACTTTTGTACCGATTCTATTCGTTCCTCGTGCTTTATTGAATAAGGTGATCAAACTATGCTGCAGTATTCCAGTATTGACCTCACATAGGCAATGTACAGTGTTTTCATTGTGTACGGATCATGAAAATTATAGCTAAATCGTTTAATAAAGTCAAGCATGTTGTATGCTCTGTTGATCATTGTATTATAATGACCACTGAATGTTTGTTTGGAATCTATGATAACTCCCAAATCTCTAACTCTTTCACACTTTTCTATCGGCTGATTTCTTAAAAATATTGTAATATCTGGTATACTTCGTTTTCTACTAACAGTTATTGAATTACATTTTTTTACGTTCAGTTGTAAAAGGCTTTTGTTGCACCAAATATAGAACATGTGTATTTCATTCTGGAATGTTCTGATGTCTTCCTAGTTCCTTATTTCTAGAAAGAGCTTCATGTGGTCGGCATAAATTAAAACTTTTATGTTTTTAAGAATGAAGGATATGTCATTAACAAATAGTATAAACAAAAGGGGGTCCAAATGAGCCCCGCGCGACACTCCTGAAGTGACTTGAATGGGATTCGATTTCTTCCCTCTGTATCTAACTATTTGTTGACGATTAGTTAGATATGAATGTTGGCCTTTTGAGAAGTCTTGGCTCAATTCCCATTTTTGCAATTTGAAGAGTAGCAAGGGTATGTCAATGCGATCAAATGCCTTACTGAACTATGTATATAGAGCTTCAACGTGGTTTCCATTATCCATTGCAATCAGCGAATAGTTAATAAATTCGAGTAAATTTGTACTATTTGAACGGCCTTTGTTGCATGTTAGTGATTCAGTTTTTGATTTGATGAAATAATTTTTCATTAACGATTGCTCCAAAAATCTTTGGAATGCAAGAGATAATGGGAATCCCACGGTAATTAAGTATGTCAGATTTGTTTCCGCATTTAAAAATAGGCACTAAGAAAGAACTTTTCCATGTTTTGGGGAAGTTCCCAGATTCCAGCGACTTATTAAAACGCCAAAATAGTGGAGCCGTAAGTTCTATTGCTAAGCTTTTTATAAATACTGGTGAAATACCGTCAGGTCCTGAACCTCTGGAGATGTCTAAATTTCTTAAAGCCACCATTATGTCCTCCACTTTGATTTGATTGACACTAATGTCTCTTGTAAATTCAGGGAAGCATGAAAAATATTCTTGATCGCGATCTTCATCAGAGAAAGTGGTGTAGATTTCTTGAAAAAAAGTTGCAAATTTTTTCCGAGTTATCATTTTCCTTTTTGTCCAAATTCAAGACATTTTTTGGATAAGTTTATAAAATTGGAATCATATCTTTCCGATCAATAGATGTCACTATTTGGTCACTATTTTCGTTATTTTGGTCACTAAAGTCACTACTATTACATTACATACCAACTACCAGCCCTGTGTACGTAGCATATGTGAAGCCCCTCCTTGAATATTGCAGTAAAGTTTGAGCTATACATGTAAACATGTTTATGAATCAGTTCATAAACAGTTTCTACTGTTTGCTCCTCGAAAGTTAGGTCGTCCAGACTTTACCTCTACCATCTTTTAGAATAATTTAGAAGAGCTCAAAAATCGAAGAGAGTTCACAAAGATAGCTTTCATAAACGATGTTATTAACGGCGCCGGTGGTGTAGTGGTAAGCGTGATTACCTCTCACCCCAGCAGGCCTGGGTTCAATCCCAGTCGGCCCCGCCGGGATGTTCTGAGGCATAACATCTCTGATCACGCCTTCCTTTGGATGGGAAGTAAAGCCGTTGGTCCCCGATTCATGAGTTGATGGGTCGATAGGTAGGGTCCAGGTGTGGGAGCTGCCTTCCTGGCACGTTGGTAACATTGGTGCTCAGCACGGAAAACAAGATCGACGGAAAAAACAAACCAAAGGGAAAAAAAAACGATGTTATTGCTCAAGGAACGGACAGTCTTCGGAACCATCTTTCCTCCAAGATTGTGCACAGACTCCCTGAAGAGATTTTCTTTACCGGAACAAGCAGGCAGTACTTAGAGAAAACGTCTAAGACGACTAATAAGTGGGCATTGCCCTGCTTGCTTCTAGGCAAAGACTGTATGTAGTCCATGCACACAATCTGGAAAGGTCTGGACGCGATACGTTGATTTCCCATCTCCGGAGCAGTTGATGTCGTTGAATGCTTGTTCTCCTTGCAAGCCTCGCATTTTCCTACGTACTTCTTAACGTCAGTACTCATCCTAGGCTAATAGTACTTTCGTTTGACACTCACGATGCACTTCTCGAATCCGATGTGCATCATGCCATCGTGTTCCTAGTGCATGATTCGTGAACGTTCGGACTCAGGTACACACTCCTTCCATTCAAATCTGTAGTCTAATACATCCGATTTGGAAGTCGATGTATTTTTCGGGTTCGTTTTCAACTGATTCATACAGATTGTGGTACCATGTGTCCGCTTCTATCACCTCCAATGCTTCAATGGATCGAGATAACGCATCTGGGACAATGTTCTCCTTCCCTTTACGATGTTTGATCTCCGTATCGTATTGTTGCAAAGTAATGCTCCATCGGCTCAAACGCGAGGAGGATCTCCATTTGGCTCTCATTATAAAAGAGAGTGCCGATGAATCCGTTACGAGAGTGAACCGAGTACCCTCTATATAGCATCGAAACTTCTCAATGCAGCGAAGGGCAGCCAACCCCTCCTTCTCTGCTGCATGATAATTAAGTTCGGCTCCTTTTAGGTGTATTCAGATCTGAGCGATATTTCACGCGCGGAGAGAGATTTTACGAAGGTACGAGAGGGAGAAAAGTACTAGTTGTCTCTTTCATTCCAATGCAAATTTTGCTCCGCTCCGCTAATGTACGCTTAGATCTGAATACACCTTTTAGCTTCTCTGAGTGGTATGCTATCACTCTTTCCACCCCACTGTGTACCTGAGTGAGAACACCTGCTAGAGCGGTATCACTAGCGTCTGTCTGCACGCAAAACGAAAGACTGAAATCGGGATTAGCCATAACAGGGGCAGTAATTAGCCTCTCCTTGATAGCTTTAAATGCATTTTCTGCTGCCTCATTCCACCGCACTTTCTTGGGTTTGTTTTTCAACAAATCGGTGAGTGGTGCGGTGAGTTCACTGAATTTGTCGATAAACCTGCGGTAATAGTTTACCATACCGAGGAATCTTCTCAGTGACCTTACTGACTTCGGGACCTGGTATCCCAGAGTCGCTTGGACTCGATCCGGGTTAGGCCGTAATCCTTCTTCCGAGAGGATGTAACCGAGGTAAGGCAGTTCGTAGCAGCAGAATTTGGATTTCTCCAGATTTATAAATAAATTCGCCTCTTTTAATCTTCTTGCTAATTCCCTTAACTTCTGTACGTGCTCCTCAAACGTGTGACTCGCTACCACAATGTCATCCAAATACACGAAAATGGCTGGTTCTAGTTCTCCATGCCCCAAAACTTTGTCCATCGCTTACTCAGCGTTGCCGGACTATTCAACAGTCCGAAGGGCAACCTGGTAAACTGGAAAAGTCCCTTCCCTGGTACTGAAAAAGCAGTAAATCTACGGGATTCACGGTTCAAGGGCACCTGAAGAAACGCTTGTGATAGGTCTATCGTGGTTAGGAATTTGAATGGACCCAATTGGCTAAGAATTCTATTCTGATGGGGGAGTGGATATGCATCTCTCTTTGTTCGCTTATTGAGCTTTCTTGCGTCGAGACAAAGTCTCACATCCTCACTGTCTCGCTTCTTGACGGGAACAACTGGCAAAGCCCACTCCGATTCGGATGGCTCGACTACTCCGTCCCTGATCATGTTATCCAGCGCTCGATGGATCTTCTTCTGAATCTCTGGATTCCAAGGGTACGGATTTTTACGAACTGGATCAGAATTTATAAATTCGTCCTTTTGCTCGATTTTGTGTTCGATGAGACTAGTTTTCCCCAAGTGGCCTGGACTCGCTCATAAAAATAAACTTTTTACCTCCTTCAGTTGCCGTTTTTGGTTGTCGCTCAGCTCACTAACACTTTCTACTGATTCAATTTCAGCTTCATCGACCGCGTCGACGGATTGAGAAACTGTTGGACGAATTCCAAAGGCCTGCCAGAAGTCATATTCCAAGATGCAACGACGATTCAAGCTGGGAGCAACCAAGACCGGTAAGATTTTGGTTTCTACATTAAATGTTATTGGAATGTCGGTGGTCGCTATGACATCTAAGTCCTGTCCTCCTGCTGTTTTTAAGTTAACCCTAGTGGGTCTCAATTTTAATTTTAAATCACTCACTAGTTTCCTACCACCTATTCCTAACACTGTTCTAGCAGCACCACTGTCTAACAGTCCTACGATAGAAATTCCCCACATTTCCACTCTCACGAATGGTCTTGCGTCATCGCTGAGTGTTACCAGTATGGTTGCTATCTCCTCAGTTGTATCTCCACTCACTCGCGAGTAACCCAGCTGTTCGAGAGCTTCTGAAACTACTGGTCCTATGTGAGGTCTTGTGGAGTTGATTTGAAGACTACCTTGCCTCTCTAGACAGTCTTCGGACCGTTTTTTGACTGGCAATACGGGCAATCTCTCGTTTTAAAGCCCGGAAAACCACAACGTTCACAGAACATCTTCCGTTCCTTCGTACAATCCTCGAAATCGTGACCTCCTTCATGGCTATTGTAGCATACATTCTTTCTCAATGGAATTTACGCATTGATGATTCTCTGCAGGGCATTAGTTCCACTAGGACCTAGAACAGGATTGCTGGTTCTTTGTCTAGTGTCCGGCTTCGGATTTGGTTTGATGGAATAGATCTGCTTTTGGTGGCTTTGGTCGACATTTTGTTGCTGTTTCCATGGACGC
Organism: Ochlerotatus camptorhynchus; assembly: GCF_037179485.1. NCBI lineage: Eukaryota > Metazoa > Arthropoda > Insecta > Diptera > Culicidae > Ochlerotatus > Ochlerotatus camptorhynchus. The sequence continues at coordinate 224,636 of NW_027040698.1, read as the reverse complement.
TTCTGAAACTGTTGGTTATCACCTGGTCTAAACTGGTGATTTGAATCTCCCCTATTCTGGTTTTTGTCCTGATACCTGCCACGATTGTCTTGGAACGTTTGCTGTTGTCTAATTTCATCGATCTGTACAACCTCTTTTCTCGCAAACCTAACATCCTTCCTCTGATACATGTGCCAGTTGATCGAATCGAACCGCTTACCGAAATCCTTCATTCTAGGTATCGAATCAACGTTCGCAGCCAGCATTGCAATACGGAAATCCTCTCGAGTATTGCGAAACAGAACATCGAACTTCCGTTTCTCATCCCACGGATTCTACATGCCGCGAAAGATCCGAACCATGTCCAAGTAAAAGTCCTGGAACTTCTCCCTGGCACCTTGCTTCCGGTTGTTAGCTTGCCGTTCGTAGACGTAGTCAATGTCGACAGGTAGAAACTCCTTTTTCAACTCATCTACCAGCTCATTCCACGATCCTAGTTCCCTAATAACTTCCATAAACCAGGATCTCGCCTTCTGTGTAAACAGATGGTGAGCTCCCTGAAACAGCTCAGTGTCCGAAAACCCTTCTGACTTAGCGTTAAATTCTACCTCCTTAAGAAATTCATTCAAACTGCTCCCATTATCCATCCCATCATATCGAACTGTCCATTTGTGAATTGGAAACCTACTATGCATTGATCGATTCCTCTCTCTTTCCCTGTCATTCATTTCATTTACTTTATTTGCTACCGTTTTCCTTTCCTCTGCGCTTTTCAACGAATCATTCTTCTGTTTAATCCACCCCAGAAAATCTACTGGTTTTGGATGAGCCTTTTCTACCCTTTTCTCCTGTCGTACTCTTTCCTCAATTCGAGTGCTGTTGTTGGTTTGAAGTGGGGCATCCTGTGGCTGACTTACGGATTGTTTTGATTCCAGCACTGTGATCCGTTGAAGCAATAGACTCACAACTGACGTCAGCTGCTTGATCTCATTCGCCAATTTGTTTCTCTCACTATCCACCTTCTCAGACTCACTACCACCAACAGACTCTACTACAACACTCTCCTCTCTAAGCTCAGTTATGCTCTCCTCAGCAAAACTCTGGACTGGATTTTCATTCTCGTTTTCCTCTTGCTCCTGATCAGCGTTCATGTTCTCTCCCTCGTTACGAAGCTGGATCAGACTTTCATTGATGACCGCCAACTCAGCCTCTCTCGATTTTATCGGTTCTAGAATATGGTAGTTTTTGTTTCCAGTCGGCAGCTAAAACGCACATCATCAAGCTGGAACGGATCCAGTATCGTTGTCTTCGTATCGCGTTAGGATGCATGCACTCGACTCATACTATGAGTCTCGAAGTGCTGGCGGGCATGTTGCCACTATCCGTCCGTTTTTCAGAGTTATCTCTGAGGCCAAGACGGTTTTATGACAGGTGGGCAGGAACTCACAGTCTCCCAGTGTTGGTGAGTTCTTTGCCGATAATTTTCACGAAAAGTTCACTATTTTGCTATACAGAAATTCAAAACAAAATTTTTGATCTGCGGATTTGAACAGTTTTTGACCTGTTTCATACTACCGGAAGGTGTATGCTGGTCACAAATGCCGTGCCAAACTGATTTCCTACTCAATTAATCAATCTTTGATGTGAAATTCGCTAATAAACACGAGGCGCATTTCTTATAGCAAACATGCCATAACAAAATGGGCATGGTTCATTTAAGTAAACAAACTAACACTTCTTCCGACTGTGGCACCTATGTATTAGACGTCTCGCTCTGAGGCTCCTCACCCGTTGCGAAGTAATGAACCCACTGGTGATCGAAAACTTTGAGAAGCTTCTGGAGCTAAATCCTCAAACATGTTTTATGACTTTGTACTACCTATATTTAACACAGGATGTCAGCCCTTCAAGAAATATTCCCAATCGTGAAGTCTTCTCCAATTTCGGCAATTCAGTGAATTTTGATTTATCTATGACGCAGGAAATCCGCGGAATTCCAGAGCATCATCGTCCTATGACTGCTCCGTCATTATACGCTGCAAAGTTTGGCTATGTTGATTCTGCTAGAACGTTTTTCACAGATGGATCTCTAATAGAGGAGTCCGCTGGTTTTGGTGTATTTAATGAATTTCATAGCACCGCTCGAAAACTTGAAGCTCCTTGTTCTGTGTATGTGGCTGAACTGGCAGCAATTCACTACACTTTGGAAACTATTGCTTCACTTCTTCCACATCACTACTTTATTTTTACGGATAGTCTCAGTTCTGTCGAGGCTATCCGTTCCATTAGGCCGGTAAAGCACTTCTCGTATTTTCTCTTGAAAATACGAGAACTGCTTAGTGCTTTATCCGTGCGCTCTTTCATCATCACCTTCGCGAGGGTCCCTTCGCATTGTTCAATTTTGGGCAATGAGAAGACGAATTCACTTGCGAAGGTGGGCGCTATGGAAGGCGACATTTATGATCGACAAATCGCCTATACTGAATTTTTCTCTATGTATGCAGTCGCTCGTTAGCTGGCAACATCAATGGAGTGAAGGGAGCTTGGGACGATGGCTACATTCAATTATCCCTAAGGTGTCGAAGTTTGCATGGTTCAAAGGGTTGGACTTGGGTCGAGACTTCATACGCGTGATGTCTCGTCTCAAGTCCAATCACTATTGTCTAAACGCTCACTTGTTCCGTGTGGGGTTGGGAGACAGCAATCTCTGTGAATGTGGACAAGGTTACCAGGACGCTGATCACATCCTTTGGTCTTGTGCGGAGTATCGTGGAGTCAGATCACATTTTTATGATTCCCTTCGGGCTCGAGGTAGACAACCTAATGTTCCAGTTCGGGATATTTTGGCTAGACGCGATCTGGAGTTTATGAAACTCATATATGTTTACTTTAAGGATATTAACCTTAGATTGTAAGTTTGATTAACCTTGTGTTTAGTTTGTATTTTGTACGTGTGGGGTTTTTTTTTCAATGTTTGTTTTCAAGATGAATAGAAATAATTTCATGCTTTAGGATTAATTAAATAGTTGTATCGTAAACCACATTTCAAACCTCCTTCTTCCCTTTTCCCATCCAAAAAATTGTAAATCTCCACTAACCTCGAGACAACTGCGAGTACTCGGTCCAGTTCCTTTAACTTTAAATTTAAGACAGTAATAATGTATAACGCAAAGGATAACTCGGCTCTGTAAAGTTTATTCGATTGAGCCTGTACAAATAAAGTAATTATAAAAAATAAACTCAGCCTCTCTCACTTCTGGAAGATGGGAGGTTGCTGAAAAGTACACATTGAGCAATTTCACACACTCTCCGGCTATCACAGCTAGACTGTTCAATTCATCTTCTTCTTTGACGTTGAGAGTTAACCGCTGCATTCGAAAGAGAATATGAATCAGTCTGCTTTTGTACAGCTGATCTGGGGCTTTCTTCGATCGTCGCTTTTCCAAATGGTTTTTTATTCCATTCAGCTTATCATCACAAACCTCTAACTCGTCTACTACCGATTCACAAACCGACGAAATCATAACACCTACTTTCTCTTTTTCCTCTTTCAGATGACTTCTCAGTGTTCTCTCTGATGCGCTCCGTGAAGATACAATTGCGAGACCACGGATCCTCAGCTCGTGTTCCAGCTCATCTATCGTCAGATGGCCAGGATTCAACGCATGGTACTGTGCCGACAAAAGAGACATGCTAGTCTCCGCCATGATCATTCAACAACACAGCAAAATCGTAGAATAAAAATTGAAAAGAACCTAAAATATTGCTCAAGTGGAGCTACCACTCAAAATTAATTGAAAAATCCTATTGTTGCACACTTTTGTTGCTTGAAAGCAGATTATTAAAAATTTTAATCCTAAAATTTGTTCACGCTCCCTATTGATGCAAATAATTTAAAAAAAACCTAATTTTAGCCTGTTTTTTTCTTTCAATAAACGTTTTTTTTTTGGTGTTTTATTCAACAGTCGAAATTCACACAACACTGATATATTTCCGGAATTTACCGCGAAAACTCCAACTATTTATTCAACTTATATTGTTTTAGTAAGTTTTTTTCTATGTTGGTAGCTATTCATACCATTGACTGACATCCAAGACCCCTCTTAATGAACAAATTATGTTGAATTTTTATTCATCAACCAGGTTACCTATTTTGTGTGTTTTGGTTAAGTTTATTCGCGAAGTCTGGATGTTTTCCCAGAGACTTCTGCAAAGACACGCAAATGGTATTCAAGTGTACCCGAGCACTGATATTCTACGCAAATTTTCAGTTGGGCGCCAAGTGTAACAGATGGGGTACTCCCTGCCCAGCACTAATGAGACCCCCTCTACACTACCTCAAGGTCGGCATGCGCGCTCGAATATCACGGCCAAGGAAACACTCAAATATCCAACACACACAACACTTGTTTAGCTATAGGTACCTTTATTGTTCCCACTTTCGTCCCACTTTCTTATTGGCTATCTCCTATCTCGTTTCGCCTGACGTTTCTTCTTATTCTTCAGCGCGGGCCCGCTGTTGGTCCTTCGACAGCCACTCCTTCACCTTCCTCAGCTTCCTTCTGGGCACTTTTCACAGCCCAGTCGGTTGCTTTCCTTCGACTTTGAACCCTCGACTTGGTTCGCAAGCCGGTCGCGTACTTCGGTACTTTCCGCGACGGCTCTTCGATCTCTTTCTCTCTCTCTCTCCTCACTATACTCGTGGCGATGGGCCGTTGGTTTGTATTCCCGGATACCTCCGTATCGGAAGATGCTCCGTGTCTAACCGCGCCGTATGCTGAATGACGGACACTACGGGGTCTGACCACGCCGTGGATGAATTGCCAGCGGTAAACTACGGGGTCCTGGATGGTTCTGCACCTCACTCTCCTTCTTCACTTTTTTTCACGTCCTCACGGTTTTTTTACTAGTTTTCGAACTTGCTTGAACTAGCTTTACGAAGTATCGCTGTTGAGTATCGCCAATCAAATGATTCTCAACGATGGCGGCTGATTCCTCCTCGATGAGCCATCGTCCTTCCGCCCTATTTCGCCTCATCATGGCCCCATTATGCCACCTCCTAATGGTCTCCAAATCCAGTAAACAGTGCCATCTGGTGGTAGGTAGAGGATCTTCCTGTCGTTTAGTGGTGTGGCTGTGTACTGTCCAGTGGGTGATTTTGTGGGCGATGGGTGGTGTTCGTAGCTTGTAGTCAAACCTTTCCTTGGCATATTGTTATACATAAAATACGAAACACTAATTGCGACAATCTCACTAATCTCAGACAGACAGACACACCACTGGTTACAATTGATAATCAATTATAATTTTAATAACATACAAATCTTACATCAAATGGCACATTAACATTGTAAATCCATCAATAAGGAGATTTTTAGTCACGGGTCAGTTCATCTCCGCGACGCTGCTGCGCTGAAATTCTGTGGTGAAGTAGTACCGCATACTTTCGACAAAGCTGTTGCTGTTGTTTTTCATTTGAAGAAAACTAAACTAAACTTCATTTTTTTTGTGTGAGAACCATCGAAAAAGGTCTAAACCAGGCATGGAAAATCATTTGCATTCATTTCATACATTCATTTACATTCATTTGCCTCTAACTTTTTTCATCAACAGCATTCCGCAAAATGAAATATAGAGCTTTTGTAGGTTTTGTCATTAGCTACAACTTTTGGTCATAACTCAAATCTTTATCTCTTATGCACCACGAACTAGAGCGGGCAGAACTTGTTACTGTTTTTCAGTGAATGTAAAATACATTCACTGAAAAAGAGTAGTGGCTTCTGTTCGATCTGGTTCGTCATGCATAAGAGATACGAATTTTACTTGTTTACAAAAGTTGTAGCTAATAACAAAACCTACAAAAACTCTATACATCATTTTGCGGATTGCTGTTCAAGAAAAAAATTAGAGGCAAATGAATGTAAATGAATGCACGAAATGTTTGCAAATGATTTTCCATGCCTGATTGCCTGGTCTAAACCGTATTTGAAATGTAAAAGAAAAAAACGTAGGAGTTAATATAGACACAGAGAACTCTACGATCCTACATAAATGCGACGGCAAAGGTGAGTAAGGAAGGTAAGCCATAGGATACGACAGATTGTTCTCAGCAAGCAATTAATTAAACTTGATGGGCCTAAATCAGTCTCATATCATTCGCAAAATAGCTGGAACCAGCCCAACATTGACCCTACACATTAACGCACCGTCACCGTCTTATATTGACCCTACACATTAACACACCGTCTTTAAGTTATCTGGTTGCGTAGTATGGTGGTTTTTTATTTTAATATTTTAATTAGATTAAATGATTGCCCTTAATGACCAAGCATCAATAATTCATATCCTTAATTATTATCGGTTCCATTTTATGTAGCTCAACACATCGTTGGGCAATGAAAGGCGTTTGTTCGATATTATCAATTATTGATAACATTAGGGTAGGTGTTCCAGTAATAGTGGTGTCCCTATAGTGGCCGTAAAGGGGTTATGCCGAAATAATGGTGGAAATCCCGATAAATTTCATTTTCATCGGTAACCCTCCTAAAATAATGTAGATTTGTGTATTTGAGTCTATAAATTTGTCTAAATATATCGTTAATTATCCTAAAGGTTTCGACTCCTTTGCGCATATAGTTGCAGTACTATTCCTAGAATACTTAGTGGAATCCATTAGAAATCAATGCGTTCCACTATTATGCGAACTACCACTTTATTAAAGTGATTACCAGCCGTGGGAAGGTTCATCACTAAACAATGTTATATTTATCCAACAAAATAGAGATTTGAAGCTATAGATTGACAAAATTCTGGAAGATCGTTTATTTGTGTTTTAATAAATAAAATATCTTATATAGTTCCTCCATTACTGGCTCACCCACCATATTCTGATGCTATGTGCCGTTCAAACGAGCTAAATACGGAATCTTTGCTTCTAACCGAAGGACCAACCGACTATTAGGTCCGATTAAATTTTATACGATTTATATTACCGATTGGAAAGTTTAACAGCCTTATGGTGACATAAATTCATGGTTTTCACAGTTTGGAGAAAAATCGTAGAGCAGAGGCATTAAATACTATTTCCAAGCTGTGTCATGATAAGTGATTAACATTTATTGTACTTATGGCTAAAAACAGGAGCGGATTTTTTGCTGGCAACGCTGGAACTTCATTTGCCGATAGTGGAAATTTGACGCCGCAATTCATAAGTCGAAGTGGTACGCTACTATATTTAATTATACCGCGTAGTTTCATGCTCTCGGGTAGTTAGTGGTACTTTGTACTTGTACACGCTAAGTTGTGGACAAATGTTCCCCTCCTCTCCCCTTTCTTCAAATTTTTCCTATACCTAATGCATTGTTTGTCACAGAATATTAACCCTTCTTACAGCGTGACATAATATACGCATGGACCGCCAAACAAATGAGTGATTATAAATTTGATATAACTCCAGTCTCTGGTGAGTTTTAACGTTCCGAACATCTACCAGGAATTATGCAGCTGGGATTGACAAGTAAAATTTGCAACGTTTAAGGTTAAAAGTGGCATTATACGGGAAGCTATTTAACTGAGAATAAAGAAAATAAAACTTTCCTTCTATCAGTGGAATCCGGAACCTTGCTGCGCAAAGAGTGTTTTATATATTATGTATGTAAATATCAATGAAAACAGCAAAATTGGCAAAAAGCAAAGGAAAGGGAGGAGAAAAGTTTAACGATACTTGCTAGAAAGAGCAGATTCTTGTGGTGTCGGAAGAAAACTTGAGCTATTCACTGAACGTAAAATAAACATCATAAAGGGGAAATTGATGTAGTCAATCGTTCGGAAAATTATATTCTGCTGGATAGAATTAGTTGCGCCCGGAATCCTGTCTATCAGCTTACTATGCTTTTGATGGCAAGTGTTTTTCATTGTCGTACAGTGTTGTAAAACTACATTGCCATTGATACTTAAATATTTGATATAGGGGACTATTTAATTTTTATTAACTTAAGTATCGCTAATAAGGGTTCAAGGTGTCCTTCCAATCTTCAACAAAGCTTTTCAGAAATTAATGAATAACAACTTTGTAAAACATTGTAAGCCCCTAATATGGTATCCAACTTAGTTATTATTTATACATTCGCTCTCACCCAGACGCGTCTTGGATGCCACTGGGGGAACTTATATTCATTGGAACACTCATTGAAGCAGAAACGTCCCAAATCCAGCACATCTTCAATTAGAGTTTAACCAATTATTAATCAAAAGACAAATTGATTTTGGAACGGCAATGACAACATTGTAGTCAAAACATCAAGTGTATGATAGCGGCGCTGGTGGTGTAGTGGTAAGCGTGATTGCCTCTCACCCCAGCAGGCCTGGGTTCAATCCCAGTCGGCGCCGCCGGGATGTTCTGAGGCATAACATCTCTGCCTCATGCCTAGTAAATAAAGACGTTGGCCCCAGGTTCATGAGTTGATGGGTCGATAGGTAGGGTCCAAGTGTGGGAGCTGCCTCCCTGGGGTCGGTAGCATTAGTGCTCAGCTCGGAAAACAAGATCGACGGAAAACAAATAAAGAAAAAAAAATTACTTATATGATGCAACATTGTAGAATTTATGTTAACTTGCATGCACATTAGCAAAGTGCAAACGTGACGACGGAGTAGGATAGTTCGCGCGTGAATAGGCTGTTATCCTGCATCTAGGTTCTAGTAATATACAGTATATATGATGCATATAGTACTGGTATGTTGAGACTCTAATACTTAAAACACTAACAGGAATATTTATGATCAACCAATGAAATCCGATTTTACTATTTATACAAGAAGTAAATACCATATAGATTAATGTCGCTAAAGTTGAAAACTGGAATAACACACTAGCGAAAACTGATTTTACTCTCATTCAATACGTTATACACAGTTTCAGAAGTAAAATCTGGTCCACTTAGAATCCGGACACACAAGGGGCTGCTCATTAACTACGTAGACAGTTTTTTGGGATTCTTGACCCTCCCCCCTCTCCCATGCGTAAACAATTGTCCATACTTTTTTTTATTTGTATGGGCTGTGGATAATTGACAACCCCGCCCCCCCCCCGTCCCCTAAACTGTCTAAGTAGTTTATGAACAGCCCCTAAAACCAGCTATTTTAATGAACTTTCATAAATTAAATTGCAAAATTACTCTGATGGTATTCGGATGAACTCGTGAACTTTCCTTGGAATTTCCGCTATCATATGTCACTGAACTGGCCAACCTAAGCGGTCTTTATTTTTCAACATCGAGCAATCTGTGCAGCGTCTTGAGTCGTCGTTCCTGTTTTCTTTAACTTCCGTTTTAAAGTTACCCAATACTTTTCGATTGGCCGGAATTGCGGACAGTTAGGTGGATTGATATCCTTCTCGAAGAAATACACCTTATTGTCGCGGTACCACTGTAGCAACTCCAGGCTGTAGTGGCAGCTTGCCATATCTGGCCAGAACGTCACTGGACCTTAATGAAAGGTAGCATACACAGTAAAAAAAATAATTTTGATATCACATCTAAGTAGATACACTTCAATCGAAAGCACTTGTCGAAAATATGGTGTAATATTACTTGCGAAAAAGGACAAAATTATCATTAATATAGTGCTTGAACTGACATTACGCTGCTTTTACTGCATTTGTTTATTCTTGTGACCATAAAAAATACATGAAATTTCCGACATGATTGACGTAATATTAAAGTTTATGTTTTGCTGTGTACATTTCTCCAGGAACTTTTACTTATACATATAGCATAGAGTCCATGGTGATGAAAAGCTTGGTTTTGCATCCGCAGCTGCAAATTCCTTGTCTGATCTTCTTATTATTCTTCTTTCATTTATTTAACGTCGGTCTCTGTTCCGCAATCTAGTGCCAATCATCGACGGACATCGATTGCCATCCATTGACGGCAATCGAATGTGCAGGAAGGCAGCTTCCTCACCTGCGTAGGATGTCGTACCCATTCAACACACATGGGCCGGGACCAACGGCTTTACTTCCTTGGGGTGATAAAGCAGTCATGCTTACCACTACACCACCGGCGCCGGCTCCTTGCCAGATCATCAGTTTCTAACAAACTTGAATTTGCTAAGGACATCACCCCGTGTGGTGACCAGATATAACTTGAGATCATCTCCCACGGTAGAAACGACACTTTTCAACTTTTTTGCTATATTTCGAATTGGGTACGTCGGGAGCTTGACAAGATTGTGTGAGTTAGCTTTCCACATACTAATAGCGAGTTTGTTTATTAGAAAGGTTTGAACCAGTTCCAACCCGTGCGAACCTGAGCTTATTTTCAGTGTGAACCTCAACCCAAGTCAGGTTACAAAAACAAACGTTTACAGTGACGTTTGACAGACCAGCCGAACCAATCTTGGCACCCGATCTAGGTTGGAACTGAATCAAAAACAAATTCCGCCATCGCACTTGGTTTTTCCATCTTCAGCGTTCGCAAAGGTAATAGTACGTTCAGACTACAGAATTATAACATGTTATAGCGCTATCTTGATGGTGGTTTCTGTGTTGGAATTAGTTGACAACCGTTATAACATGTTATAACTCTCCAGTCTGGACAGCGTTTAAGACTATTTCCTCATACAAGGCAACAACAGCGCTGAGTGATTCCTAGGTCTGAGCACCACAACTACGTATAACGAATAGAAGAAGAGTAAAATCTATTTTCGTTAGTGGGTTATTCCAAATTTCAACTGTAGAGACAGGTTTGTTTTTTTCTTCGCTTGCGCACCCGTTACAGAAATTTTTGGCGTCGCGAGTCATAGTTTTTGATTTCAGTTTGTTTACGCGTTGTATGATTTTGTGAGCGGTCGCTTCGTGTTCGCGTCATGGAGCAATCGACTACATTCGACCAGAGGATTGATCCCCGTAGGGCGGGTCTATGATCGGAGCTACTACACCAAGCGTGACATAGCTGCTTGCAAGGGATTCAGTTGGACTGATTTGGTGAGATTGTTCCCTTTTTCTACTTTTGTCTATTTAAACTTAATTTCTATGAATGCGTATCGTTTGGAATCATTTGATTCGGATGAGACTCTTAACTTTTATTTTTTTACATTGTGTTTCAATCGGTATTCTTAAGAACTTCACAAAGTAAGGTCCCAATATTTAAATTGAGCAGCTCGACTAGCCTGGTGGCTGCCGCTTTTGCTTACTGAGTAGAAGACCGTGGGGGATCCATATTGTAAAGATTCCCTATTTTCAGCTTTTCTACAGGCTGGAGTTGTTGTGTGAACCATTTAGTTTATCAATTTAAGTTATCTGTATAACAATTATTCACAAGCATTCTTCCAGGTTAATTCCAGAATAAATTGATGATGATAAATCTTCCTAATATTCACATTACAGTTATGACCCGATCCTGTCAACCTCTCCGAGTATCATACCTTCCTCTTTCAAGATGAATGTTTAAGGTACACATACTTTGCTAGCTGACAAAATGGGGTCATTGCTGTATAATTATTCTCTTTTTGCAGCCTTCATTCAGACTGGATCTATTGATTTAAATATTTTGAGTATTTCGATGATGGAACGTCTTCAGATTTATATTATAATGGGGCTTATTACGGGTGTCACATCACGGTGAAAAGTTGTCACTTGTCGTCACGGTGAAGTGATTCCCATTTGATTTGTACGCTAATCACGGCTCTTATTCTGAGTATCACTTGCTTATCACCGTGTAGTGACACCCGTAATAAGGCCCATTGATACACCATTTGGTTTTGGCTTCGGGCAAAACCAAGTATAATGCATGATAACACTGATTCATTTAAAACCATGGTCGCATCACTTATCAAGGTGAATCCTGATCCAACGAACCCAACTTACTAACAAAATCTCCTTTCCTGTGTCTTTTGTTGGGGTGCAGAGGTAAACACGGCCCACAAACAACAAAGGTCACTCTAATATTCCTTCCCTACTCCCACCTGATTGCAAGGACGTGGCCGGCGCCGTTATTGATCTACAAAATATAGAGTCACTGAAACTTGTACAATGAGAATGGACGGTCACTTCCAGCCCCATTCTATTGATTCATTGTACAATTTCACTGATTCTGATCAATCACAGAGTAGCAACCATTGATATGTGCAGTCAATCTAAGCGAAGCTAAGCTATTTCAAATTTCAACTGTAGAGACAAAAGACGAGAACTTATATGATTGAATATTTTAGAGTGGGAGAAAAACCCCGAACATTGAGCATGTGAAACATTTTTTTTCCTTGATTTGTTTTCCGTCGATCTTACTGTGACCAGTAATTTAATCTATTGTTGTATATCCCGTGTTTAGTGCATTTTGTATTACTCCATCACTATAGAGAAATTATGAAGTTCAGTTTTGATTCATATTTCCGACACTTACGCTTGTTCCTTTAATTACAATCTGTTATGCTATTCGCGTCAGTACATGTAATTTTATTGCAGCGAATGTTCAATATATTAAGTTTTCTATAAAAACAAGAAAATATGTAAAAGAGTAAAGTTGTCATACTCAAATAGGAGTAGAAGTTGAATCTGCATAGCTTTTTAGTACTCAAGCTTCAAGAAGGCTAGATGATGCTGTGTTCCCATTGCCACATTCTCCTTCTGATTGTTTTAATAATATTGAATATATAATAAGAATATTGTATACTTGAAAATTGAAATTTAAAAAAGTTAAGTATGAAAAACAAAATTTAAGGGAACTTCCATAGAAAAAGCTCCATAACTCTGAAAAAACAAGATTTAGATTTTTTACGTCTTGAGTGAAGTTGCTTGTTTTTACATTGTCTACAACTTTACTGAAGATATCGTTCCCCTATATCCTCAAAGAAAAAGTCATTTTTTTTTATTTTTTGCTTAGTAAGTAAAAATTAGTAGACTAATTTTTGGCAGTTTTATATTATGGAAGATATTCATATAAACATTTTTTTCCAAGACACTATATGGCTAAAATGTAAAGGCTAGGCTCTAGGAATAAAGTTCCACTTTTTGCCGTTTTGAACCACAGTGTAATGTGTTGATGGGCTCAGGTGTGAAGTCATCGCCTCGCTGGCGTCGGTGATTGGCACTCACTTGCGAAACAGAGAGCGACAGAAAATAAACAAAAAATAAGAAAATTATTCGACTTCCCTGTGTACTTTCCGCAATATACGATTGCACAAATGATAGTCTTGGAAAGTTCTAAACTAACAACTATGGAAGACTAAACTGAGAGCAGGCAAGTCCCTGTTGGAACGTAACAGAAAAAAGTAGATGAAAAATTCATTGTATGCACATTTTTGAATCCAGCGTTTGTAATAAAAAATTTAATGGAGGTTGTGTTTATCATTTTTATGGCAAGAAGTTCGGTTTAGAATGCAAGAATAATCATCAGTTTTTTTCATACCTACTTCTGAACATACTACTTGATCCTATAAAAATGAGACCTTTAATTATGTTCAGTAATGCCCAGTTTGTACCAGACATTGTTGCGCTGCGAAAAACTGTTTACATCATGCTAATAACCATGAGTTTGCGAACGAAAGTCTCACCAGCACGTGAATCAGCACAAGTGTAAACACCCCATAAAGGATGTACCAACATAACTTGAAAAAAATAATTTCGAAAAATAATCATTAACACCATAAGATAATGCTAATTTAAGTATACCCTGCAGTCATCGTTGAGCAAGCAAAAACCGAGCAGAATATTTATTTCAATCAATTTACCGAAAAGGATGGCAGCCAGAATCATCCATGGAATAAATTTTCTCCATCGATAATAGCAATTACGAAACAAAATTAATAACGATTGTTCGAATCATTTTATAATAACAATAACGATGATTTATTCACATTATCTACCTAAATTGATGTTGTTTTTCTTGCTTATTATTTAGCACGTGGTCCAATGCGTCTATTGTTTCGAAGCGGTTGAATTGAATTTCCCATGTGTGTGTGCATAAATTGTGTCCCCTCAATTTAGTGCTAATTAGAAAAGCTTTTCGTACTCGGCATTCCATACGACTGACGAAAATCAATAAAATGCCATATCGCTGCAACACGCTCTTCGGCCCAAAACCCATTTAGATAGGTACAGCCGCACATTAGCCAAAACTCGCACTTTATGCAATTTAAATTACAAGGATAAATTTACTGAAAATTTTTGCATCAATTATTTAGAAAACGACCGGGAATCCCATTTTCGGAAGCTAATTGAGCATCGGAGGGTGACCGCTGCCAGGCTGATTGGCTCGCTGTGGTGCGTGTTTTTACTGCTAGCTCGGTGGCCGGACGTCATCAACAGCCGCCTATGGCACGCTCATATCGCACTGCGTTCTGCAAAATAGAACTCCGCCGGAAGGTTCTATATAGAGACTTACCATCACAATTTTCCAAATGACCGAATTTTTGACCACCACTAGAAATAATTGTGAATAATATAATGGCAATTAAATAATAATGAGATTTGCCTAATGAGTTATTAATTGGCTTAAAATATTCCATCGAAATTATCCATTTTGATTTTGCCAGTCGTGCTAGCAATTTTCCTCTAATCTTTATGCGCACATATGTATACATGGTCTTTATGTTTCATGTGATCTTGATATTTCCCGTATCGATGAACATCAATTCTTACCCTGAATTTCAGATGGTTGGCTTTGTTTTGCATAAATGCTGTTGATAATTAACTTAAACAGAGACAGTTGCTGAATGAAAGCTAGGAGTATTCCAAAGTCTTTGTTTTGATACAATGTATTTCTCGCAAATTTGTATCTTCTTTGTGTGGAAATGAATTATTAAATATACAAATAATTCAATTAGCAGTTGCCAAACAAATCCACAAACAAACAATCCACTTTACGGCATGCTGTTTCGAATCATTGCATTGTTTGAAATTCGGTTTTCACCATCCATGACCTATCCAAAACTGACAGCGCCAACAGCATCCTTACCTGCCTGTGGCAGCAGAAAACGTTCCATAAAAAACAAAAAGAGAATCAATTTATTTTTGAGGATTTGTGGTTGCTATTTTCTTTCCTCACGATTGAATCTGAAACGGGCAGATTTTTCGAGCGCCTCTTGCGGGTGTACGTGCACAGAGCGGCACTGGTATATGCATATTTTATATCCGCTTAGCCTAGGACCTTCGTAAGCCGCACACAACGTATGGAGAATGCATTTGAATACATAATAAAGGCAACTTTACCACACTCCGAAAATAAACCGCACTACTGGGTACACATACCAAATTCGGCATCTCTTCTAGTTGAGAACAGGCGGAACAACGTTGAAGCATATTTCCACAGTTTAACCCATGTGGCTCGCGAAGTTGTGACTCATTGGTGTAGAACAAATTATGGAAGTGTGCAAAGCGGGTTCGTTCTGCGCAAGGATCAGATGATCATAGGTTCAATCCCATACTCGTCCACTTCAAAACACAATAGGGGTATTCACTATGCGCATCGTAAACATACACACTCCCCCCTATTCTGCGAGTCACGTGACTCTCTCTCACCGGTGAGGTGACAATTGTCACCTCACACGAGGTGACAATTGTCACCTCACCGGTGACAGAGAGTCACGTGACTCGCAGAATAAGGGGGACTATCGTAAAAATACCAAGGTCAATTGGTGTGTAATGGAAGTTTACGCATTTACGAGGGTGTATACTAGACTGACGCAAAATTTGAAATTTTCGCTCCACAGTGTTCATACGGTTTCAAATCGGGTCCTGATTAGCCTCTGAAAGTTTAAACTCATTTGATAATAAATAAACTGACATGGCACAAACCATTTGAAGTTTACATGGAAATTACTATGGGAAAACAAAACTTTTTGTTCATTGTCTTCTAGCCTTTTTTACATATTATACTGTTAACAAATTCCATTGCTATTCTAAAAAAAATCGTTTTTGAGCCAAACTTCAAATTAAATAGTTATTAATTGTTTAAGAGATTGATAATCTTATGGCAAGATTAAGCAACTGTATTGTGGGCAACACTGTATTCTGCAGTGTGACATAGTAGCCATGATTTTTGTTCTCTATTCTACGCGCCATAAACATCAATGTTGCCTGCTAAACAGTTGATTGAGCATTATCATAAGACATCAGTGACTTGAACCATTAATAATTTTTGTTCCTTGCATTTGATCGAAAAGTGGTCTTCAACAAAGTTGTAGCTTAGCTACCGTGCGGGACCGAAATCCGTACACCTAAGCACGAGAGAATCATTAACGGTCAATACTAAATAATGCTATCACATTATGCTCTGTATCACATCTTTTTCCTTTACATTTATCTTTATTTTTCCAATATTTGCAAACACCAGGTCTTAAAATTACCTTCAATTATTAGAAAAAAGGATTTAAATTGCACATATCTTGAATCAAAATTCGTACAGCGTTTTACGATTGAATCATAATCCGTACAGTTTTGAATCGAAATCCGTACACTGTGTTGAGGATGAATCAAAATCCGTACAGTCATGAATCAAAATCCGTACATGAATGTAAATCGATCCAACTCAATGAAAAAAAAAACGTGTTGCTATCTTGAATAAAGTATTTTTTTTTTGTAGTTGCTTGGCTAAGAGTCCAAAACAGCTATATTCGTTTAAATACACTAGTTTACAGCATATTTGAACTTTGTACGCTGATGGTCATTTCCCATGTAAAATCGTGCGCTGAATCTAAAAATATAGTCAAAAAAAATCTCGGTAGGATAGTTTTGGAGATATAGGGGTAAGAGAGGCATAGTGAACAGGTGGGGCATAGTGAGCATCACGCGTGCTCCAGCTTGGACTTCCGGCCGTTCAGAACAAATTTGTTGGCTGTAGGATCAATATCTTAAGGATATTGATCCTACTACCAGTTGATTTGTTTCATGCAGTTGGAGATCCAGAGCCAAAGTACGGGATGCTCACTATGCCCCGCCTGTTCACTATGCCCCTCCTTCCCATGGCTAAAAAATGAAATCTCACGTTAAAAAAACTAAAACACAAATATCTCTGGCTGCAATGAAGTAATATTAATTATTTTAACGCCAAATTAAACGTGATAAAATTTTATTTCGATCGTTATAACACTATTTTTCCGTGAGAGTAATGGTAGAACCACCATAAACATTTTAATTAACATTGCTTAAAAACTTAGCAGAAATTCAATTTTTCTTAGGAAAACTTAAAAAACAAACTATTAACTAACAACAATACCATCAATCTCACTGACAATTGATGTTCAATTGATCGAACGAAAAAATTTCTTACCTCTAATTTAGCGTTAAAATAATTGATATAATCTCATTACAACCGGAGATATTTGTATTATAGTAATCAAACTTGTTTAAAGTGAATTTTCATTTTTAGCTGTATCTCAAAAACTATCCTACTGACATTTTTTCGACTACATTGTTGAATTCAGTGCACGATTTTACATAAGAATCATTCTTCAAAGGTTCAAGTTCATTTTTTTTACTTTTACTTTTTTTACTAATGATATCAGCGTTAGATTAATTGATGCTCCAATCGATTCAAAGGAGAGGTAACTGAATTCTTTGTATTTAAGAAGGTAACTGTTCTGGATTTTTATGCTAACTAATATCATGTTTAAGGATTAATTTCTTCCAAATTTTATTCTATACCAGTGCTTTGGGTTAAATATTCTTACTGGAGTTTTCCTCCGATCAAAACTTCGAGGTTTTTGAAATTTGACATGTGATAACGTGCAAGATGCGCCATACTTTGGAACTCCACCAACCCACTGGTATCAAGCGATAAATTAACCGGTTCCTAAGATGGTAGCCCTATAATGGCGGATAAGTAAAAGAAAAATACAACCATCTTAGAAACCAACAAAAAAAGACAATGAACTGACATCAAGGATTAGTTTTCGTTTTGTGCATGAAAATTAAAAATGGTAAAATAACGACTATAACTTAATTTAATTTAATACGTCAAGAGAGTAATAATCATAAAAATACAGATCTTTCATTGCTTCTTTTCCACAGCTTTCTTCTGCTTCTTCTCCATTGTTACCATTGCCTTTTCAAGTTATAATGCTTTCTTGCTTCCAACCCTAATAAAAATAACCATAATAGAGAGCTTAACGACGTGTTTGGGGTATCATCCAAACCATTTGTGGGAAAGTTTACCCATCCGGGATAAAGTTCGTTCATGGTATCGTTTATTAGGGAACTTTCTTTGCTCTTCTTCCTTTTCTTCCTCCTCTTCCTCTCTCGCTCAACCTTTTTCTTTTGTCGTTCCTCAATCCTTTGTTTCTTTGCGTTCTCTTTATCAATTTTCGCCCGCACTACTTTCATGTGTATTTCCGGTCATTCCTCGCTGGTAGCTGGGAATGCTCTCTGGCCCATTTCTGTCTGCTCTCTGTAAGGGAGCATCCAAAAATGACGTAGCATATTTTTGATCAATTTTATACTCCTCCCCCCCCCCCTCGTAGCGTATTTGGCTATATCCAATACATGGCCGGTCACAAATTCTGAAACCCTCACCTCCCCCCTCAAATGCTACGTCATTTATGCATGGTCCCTGATTTGTATATGCGTGTTGGTGATATCCTGTAGGGGAGCTGCGTTGTTTTACTTTTCGGCTGGTTCTTGACGCTCTTCATTAAAAGATATTAATAATATAACGTTTACAATACGAATAAAATAAGAGAGTAGCGATTCAATACGGCATCTCTTATGGTGGTGAATTGAACGGCAAAATCCCTGGATGCTTCTCGGTAAGATTTCTCCGCACGCATCATTGCCACAGTCTTCTCCAAATCCTCCGGCGTGTATTTAGTTTCCATGATCTGCTGAAAAACATTAGATAAAGTAGAATCGTCATTAGTGATGCACAAGTGTACGGATTTAGAATCAGCTGTTATATATGGATCGAAATCCGTACAGTACTAATTTTGATAAATAAATACCATATGAACGATCCATTGCTTAGAATTGAGATATAAAACGATAAACACTTACCTTTCCGATCGACCTTCAGGAAACTACTTGCAAAAATCACTTAAATACGCTTAACAACTGGAAGTAAATCCGAGACATTTTCTTAGAAAATCGTTAAGAACTCAACCGATTGACAGAAATGCCCGACACGTGATAAGGTTTTTATTTTTCTTATTTTAATTGCATGTTATACTGCTTAATTGTTGAAGTAAACATCAAGCTGATGCATGAATGAACATGAATATGTATTCATGTATAATATTTACATTGTTATGATGCATATAAACAAACAAATTCAACAGGGTGTACGGATTTCGGTGCTGTACGGATTTCGGTCCCGCACGGTATCTATCATTTTCTAAAGTAGAGTGAACTGGTGAATTTTGCGAAATTATGGTTTCTTCATAGTAATTCCCATATAAACTTCAAATGGTTTGTGCCAAGTCAGTTTCTCACTAAATGAGTTCAAATTTTGGGAGGCTAATCATGGAGAAAGAAAACATGATTCATCATGTTTGCAAGCAACAGTAGATTTGACGCTATCTGCGTTGTTTGATTTTTTCTCCCGGTCCAGAAATTTGTGGCATCGCGAGCGATTAATTTAATTTCAGTTTATTTACGCGGTGATGATGTTGGTTCACTCGCAACTATTTTTGAAAAAGTGTACCAAAAGTGCTTCTGAACGTGTTTCGTAGTTGGTTGTGGTGAAATTCGTGCATTCCCGGTTGATTTTGGAAATCCGTATCACAAAATTGCCCACCGATTAATTTTTTTTTTGCCGTTCGACGACGACGGGTGTGCTTTCGCGAGAGTGACCGTTTGATCCGTTTCTTTGCACGGGTGTGTTTTTTTTGTAACTAGCGTAAGTGTGCCTGCGATTTGCATTGAGTGTCGGAGATTGTAAGTAATCTGAAGGATGCCTCGCTGGATACGCCCAAGACTGGACGGGCAGTGGGTTTCGAGCTAGGGAGGGGCGAAAAAAAAATTACCATGGAAAATTTGGCCGAATGCCATTTCACCGAACGCCATTTCCTCGAAAGCCTTTGTGTTGCCGAGTTTAGGGGGGGGCAGTCTCCCCCCCCCCCCCTGCCCCTATCTGGCTACGCCTATGGGCAGTGTGGCCGTGAACGGTTCCTGGGGAAAGCACTAGATGTTGCTCGGGATTTTCGGAATATTTTCTCTCGGGAAAATATTTTTGATGATTCCTGGGGGACTGATTTGGACGAAGTAAGGTCTATAACTAAAAAATTCCAAAATATGAAAGCTCCAGGTGATGATGGAATTTTCTATATCCTCATCAAAAAACTCCCAGAGAGTACCTTGTCTTTCTTGGTAAAATTATTTAACAGATGTTTCCATTTGGCATACTTTCCTGATAAATGGAAAAATGCAAAAGTTGTTCCAATTTTGAAGCCGGATAAAAATCTAGCTGAAGCTTCTAGCTACCGTCCAATAAGTTTGCTTTCTTCAATAAGTAAACTTTTTGAAAAAATAATTTTGAATAGAATGATGCTTCACATCAATACGAACTCAATTTTTGCAGATGAGCAGTTTGGATTTCGCCATGGGCATTCAACTACTCATCAACTCTTAAGAGTTACCAATTTAATTCGTTCAAACAAATCTGAAGGCCACTCAACTGGAGTTGCTCTTCTAGACATAGAAAAAGCATTCGACAGTGTTTGGCATGAAGGTTTGATTGCTAAATTGAAAAAGTTTAATTTTCCACTTTACATCATGAAATTAGTTCAAAATTATTTAACTGACAGAACTTTGCAGGTAAATTATCAAAATTCCAAATCTAATCAACTACCTGTTAGAGCAGGAGTTCCTCAGGGTAGCATTCTTGGGCCTATATTGTATAACATTTTCACTTCGGACCTCCCTGATTTGCCTCAGGGTTGCCACAAATCTTTGTTCGCTGATGACACAGGCATTTCCGCTAAAGGAAGAAGTCTTCGTGTTATTTGCAGCAGACTTCAGAAAAGTTTAGATATTTTCTCTTCTTATTTACAAAAATGGAAGATTTCTCCCAACGCTTCCAAAACTCAACTTATAATATTTCCACATAAGCCCAGAGCTTCCTTTTTGAAACCTAGTAGTAGTCACATAGTCACTATGAACGGAGTTCCAATTTCCTGGTCAAACCAAGTGAAATATCTTGGATTAGTTCTTTACCAAAAATTAACTTTTAAAGATCACATTGAGGGCATTCAAGCCAAATGTAACAAATATATAAAATGTTTGTATCCTCTTATAAACAGGAAATCTAGTTGTTGCACTACCAGGAAAAAAGCACTTCAAAGGATTCAGAACAAAATTCTGAAGATGATTTTGAAGTTGCCTCCCTGGTACAGTACTACCGAAGTACATAGAATTTCGAATGTTGAGACTTTAGCACAAATGTCCAACAAAATAATTAATAATTTCCGGCAAAAATCGTTACAATCCTCAATTGCAACGATTAATTCCCTTTATACTTAGATAAGATTTAGTTTTAGTTTTTTAGTTTTAAGCTATCAATTGCTATACTGACATGCAGGTTTAAAAAACCTGTTTAAAATACTGAATTGCCAAGACAGGAACAATGTAAAAACACTTAGATATATATCATAACAATTAATGCTGGTAAGTTACTGTAGTTACTGGAGCACCTAGGTTAAAAATGAAATGTAATTTATTTTGAATTTGGAACAAATAAAGAGTTAAAAAAAAAAAAAAAAAAAACTCTGATGTCGACATCAAACCAGCCGGACCAATCATGAATTACATGAATTTTTCGAACGGTGTACAGCTGATCTGCAGCGAACAAAGACAATACGCCAGTGATGCAAAATATCTTGACACTCACTCGACACTCATCAGCGCATCAACCGACTATCGCTGACAGAACGTTTTGTCACGCAGTGAGAGGTAGGTAGAGCAATGGCAAACAACAATCACCAGTAATGGTCGCTGCGCACAGGCAAAACGTAACACTCGCTGCTGATGATGGAAAGCACAACGAAAACAGTGAAGACTTCTGCAGTACGATGATGAGAAAAAGCAATACGATAGAAGAAAGTGAAAACAATGCTTACGCATTCCAAGTTCGTCTCGGCACGCGCGACTGTGTGAGTTGCTAGCAAAGCTGGCAAAATGAAACGGAAGCTGTTGGGCTCACTCACCAACACACTCACATAAGCAAGCAAAGCTGCAACTGCTTCAAAACGAGCACAGATGAGTGTCGTGATTGTCAGGAATGACCAGATCAATGATGGATCACCACATTCATCAGTTGCTGTTTACTTCTTTCGTCAACTTGATAGATGGTCTTGAAGAGTGCTTCGACAAGCACATTTATAGGAATGTACCAAGCGTTACAACAATCAGCTGTTTGACGATCGTGATTGTTATAGGTCGCAACTCTGCAATACGCTACGAGACGGAGCGTGGCTATTTTCTGGTCTCCACAAGTGTACCCAACACGATTGCTTTTATTGACAATAATTGTATTGTCAATATATTCTATATTGACGTCAATACATCGGTATTAACAATATGTCTATATTCACACCATCAATATTATTATCAATAATATCCGTTCACGTCAATATATTGACACGTGTGGGGGTTGCTTAAAGTGCACCCTACACGACAATTTTTATTGATAATAATCGTATTGTCAATACATTTTATACTGACGTGAATACATTGATATTGACAATATTTATCATCAATATTATTGTCAATACAATACAAGATGACAATATTTCTTACCATGCGGGGTTCACTCAAGGGATAGCAGCAATCAAACACGGAGATGAAAAACTACCCAAAATTAAGTACTTTTCCCTCAATTCCCGGGTTCAGTCCAATAACCCAAATTTGAGTAAATCCCATATAGTAGTTTACATTTAATACCCCGGACAGACTATGGCTTATATCATGTAATATAGGCTGGCTTGCAATGAGCACTCATACATCTAGTTTTCACTGGAAATCCTATATATGAGTGCTCATTGCAAGCCAGCCTATATTACATGATATAAGCCATAGTCTGTCCGGGGTATAACACCAGGAAAAAAATTACTTGCTTACTATACACGGTAACCGAAAAATACCCAATAATGACTACAAAGAAAGCATTTTCGAGGGAGACTGGGACTACCCATTAAATGAGTAAAAATATTACCCATTTATGAGTATTTGTTATTCAAAAATGAATACTTACTACTTGTTTTTGTAGTTGTAATTACACTGGAGTCGCTTTTTACGCGGGTGATACGTCCCGCGTAAAAAAAAAACTGCGTAAAAAAAACCGCGTAAATTCCGGAATCCGCGTAAAAAAAAACCGCGTAAATTCCGAAATCCGCGTAAAAAAAAACCGAGTAAAAAAAGACCGTGTAAGAAAAAACCGCGTAAAAAGCGATATACCGCGTAAATTCAGAAATCCGCGTAAAAAAAACCAAAATCCGCGTAAAAAAAAACCGCGTAAATTCCGGAATCCGCGTAAAAAAAAACGCGTAAATTCCGAAATCCGCGTAAAAAAAAACCACGTAAAAAAAAACCGTGTAAAAAAAAACCACGTAAAAAGCGACTCCAGTGTACTCATAAATGGGTAAAATTTTACTCATTTAATAGGTAGTCCCAGTTTCCATCGAAAATGCTTACTTTGTAGTCATTATTGGGTATTTTGCGGTTACCGTGTATAGTAGGGTCGAATATCGCGTTCCTTTTTTGACAACAATAACGAGTGCAAGTGAGAGGCCTTACTCAAAATTAAGTAAAAAGAACTCAAATTTTGGGTAGTATTTTTTCTCTGTGCATACCTACGGTCGACCGACATCGAGAGCGACAGATGAGATGATCAGAGAATAACTGTTCGAAACCTCGTTAGAAACGCCGATCGTACACACTAAGAACAAAAATTGTTCCTATAAAAATAATGAAACTTCAAATTAAAAGTTTATCATATTTAGTACTTTTAATAACAAAAATATTCAAAATGAAAATTATTTTTTTGGATTTAACGTGCTTCATTCAATTTTGATTTGTAAATTTAAAAGTGCTAAATTTTAAAATAAAAGTAGCATTAATTTTAAAAATACTTCGAAATTGCGAAAATGTTGGCAGTGTTTGACCTTTGTTTGCCGCTAAATTTGAAAGCGTGAAAAATAAACAATTGTGTCTTTTATATTACCGCATTTTTCTACCGCCGGTATATCCAAAGATGAATACTAAGATGAAACCAAAGATGGTTCTACAATTCGATTTGAAAGTTTCAACTTTTAAAAGTAGAGGGAGATCAACTTTTGAATTGAAAGTCAAGTGACTTTAGTTTTGAATATTAATTACTTTCCTCCAAATAGAACCAAAGGTAACTTTTAATTTTACCAATGGGTTTTTTTTTTTAGTTTTTATGACGACTATTTTGTGTGTGTAGGTAGTTTTCCTGGAACGTGAGATGGTGCACTTGGGCTAAGCGACCACGGGTCAACCGATGACCATCTGATCGGTGATCGAGTAATTAGTTGGTTTCGGTAGGCATTTAGAATGGAGGTGCCCCCATCGGGGATGAATATTTTAATTTGTTAGCCTTTGAGTTGTTGTTAAGTGTCATTAAATGTAATGTAGTCGATTAGATTGTAGTTCTGTACACTGTGTTTTACACTATCCGCACGTGTTTGTTGAGTGCCTAAGGAAGATATACCCCTGGAAATATCACTGTATGAAATAGGTGAAGTTGTGCTACATCTTTGGATTCCCCGCAGCCCCACTTCGCCAAGGGAAACCAACAGCAGCCGGTAATTAATTACTCGGTCCCCAAGCAGTGTTGGAGTCGACCCAAATGCTCCACTGCCTACAAATCGAAGGAGGTAAGCTGACTATCCAACAGTTGTAAAAATGGTGTTGCTATATTAATATTAGTTATTTTTACGTAAGACTACGTCTTTGTGGACTATGCTGGGGTGCAAATAAAAGCAAATGTGTGACGAAATAGTGTCAGGTTTTGAACGCTTATAACATGGTCATTTATGAATGAAATTCAATTTTAATTTCATCATTTTATTCAGATTGAATGTAAGTTATGTTTGGTATAAAAATAAAAGTTGTTTATCAATGGCTAACTATTGGTATAAAGATGATAGTTGTTTATCAATGGTTAACTACTAAAAACTGATCAATGTTTTTAGCCGTAATCAACCAATCCGTACTCGCTAAATGCCATTTTTTTTTTCTTTGCTTTTTTCTATTCATTGACCTAAATCAGCAAAATACAGAAAAAAAAGGTGGGGCTTAGAATGCTTATCTAAATGAGGAAACGTAAGACATTTGACTGTGCATTCTCTGCTTGACCGTCAAGCAGTTCA
This sequence comes from Ochlerotatus camptorhynchus, assembly GCF_037179485.1. Lineage (NCBI taxonomy): Eukaryota > Metazoa > Arthropoda > Insecta > Diptera > Culicidae > Ochlerotatus > Ochlerotatus camptorhynchus. Next base: position 199,346 of record NW_027040698.1, on the reverse strand, counting down.
GTTCGGTTTTTGCTCGCACTGTCGAGTTGCTCGATGAGTTTCTAAACGTTCACAGTTTTACCATAGAGGTAACTCTAAGACCAGAAGGTCCCGAAATAACGTGCTCAACTTTTTGGCTCAGCTCTGGTACTATCTTCGGTCCCAAGCTAGTCGAATCACCCCTCGGAACATAGGAAAAACCAATAACCTCTCATTTTATCTGTCAAACTTTCATTGCGAACCAAAACAAACATTGCGTAGTACTAGAATTTCGACTAGAATGGGATACGTTAATCGTTTGCTTGGGACCAATAGGCTAGTCAAGTAGTGAGCCAATTTAAAATCGTTAGTTTCGTATTGATTGTTGGTTTTACCATAGAGGTAACTCTAAGACTAGTAGGTCCCGAAGAAACGTGCTCAACTTTTTGGCTCAGCTCTGGTACTATCTTCGGTCCCAAGCTAATCGATTCACCCCTCGAAACATAGGAAAATCCACTAACCCCTCATTCTATCTGTCAAAATTTCATAGCGAATCAAAACAAACATTGTGTAGTACTAGAATTTTGACTGGAATGGGATACGTTAACCGATTTGCTTGGGACCAATAGGCTAGTCAAGTATTGATTGTTGGTTTTACTGCGCGTTTATTTGCGTCGACAGTAGTAGCGGTCGCATCGCGTGATGGGAAGACAGCGTTCCCGGAGCAGGCTCCGAGAGAAAACAGCGGTGAGGGTAGCTCGAGTGTACCTATTTCGAATAGGTACGCTACTCTTCCCTATGTTTAACATACAGAACAAGAGTAAAATCGATTGTCGCTTGTGGGGTTTTCCGGTTTTCAACTGTGTGTGTGTGTGTGTCATCCTCTATCCCTCACCCAGCCGGGGGCGTTGGACAAGTAGAACTGCGAATAATTTGATCAAATCTCATGCTCCGTAATGGTGCCCTTTATGTTGTGAAAACTAGTACTTCAAAAAGGGTAACTTTTGAGGCAAGACAGGGTGTCCTCAACAAGTTAAGGGAACAGGATGCACTAGATGTGCACAACAGGTACAACAAAACATCACATAGACGCCCTTATTCACACTAACTACTCAGGGGGTAGAAAGTCAAGAAGAGCCACCGCCGCCAACTAAAGCTTGAACCGGGTACCTGGGACTCCCACGATATACCCGCGGCAATGGTCAGCAGACGATGCCCTGTGCGTATTTAGTATGTAATATGTAATATTTATTTACACAAAATGTTTGAAGCCATGCGTCATCTAAACCATAATTTGCATCACCACAAATACACTTGTCAACAGTCTTCAACTGGAACGTACTCACCAAATCACTTTACCCGGGAGCGCATTCCCGATCCTTCCACGCATATTTTGCTCTCCACTCCAACCACACAACAACCAAATATCACTTTTCTTCACTTTTCTTTTTCAAGTCACTCCGTGCACAAAAGCAATGCACATCGCAAAACCCTAACAATAGATCAGCGCCGTTCTCATCACCGCGTAAATAAACAGAAATTAAATTTTTTTTTTCACTCGCGATGCCACAAATTTCTGGTCCGGGAAAAAACAATCAAACCACGCAGCGCCAAATCTTCGGATGCTTAGGGTTTTCCGGTTTTCAACTGTAACGATAATAAAATCTACTTAGATTAAAAGTTACGCTAAATCTCAACTCTAAGTGCCGATGCGAAGTTTGGTGTAAAGGGAGAGAATACAAACTTGATATACAAATTGTTTATGCATAGAAGGTATAAATCGTATGTGTTCTTTCGATGCATACTCGGTATTTATTTGCTTTTAGGTTTTGCTGTCGCTGTAATTTTCATTAATTTGTTATTTTGTGCTGTTTAAACAACAAGAAGAATAGGTGCAGAAACTCATAAGAATATTTTATTTTATATGTAATAAATAATTAAGATTACTGATCCATACACATAAAAAACAATTAGTTTTAATATCACATCACAGTGGATGCACTTCAATCATAGAGGTAACTCTAAGACTAGTAGGTCCCGAAATAACGTGCTCAACTTTTTGGCTCAGCTCTGGTACTCTCTTCGGTCCCAAGCTAATCGATTCACCCCTCGAAACATAGAGAAAACCAATAACCCCTCTTTTCATCTGTCAAACTTTCATAGCGAATCAAAACATCATATTTATGATCCTTTTTACAATCAAAATCAACCTGAGGGCGTGAAGATCGTTTCTGGAATAAACCAGCATTAAATGAGTAGTCAAAATATATACCACAGACAAACAGACATAACTCATTTAATATTTCTCACTATAAAACATCTGATAAGTACACTGTGGTGGGTAGTACGCTGACAAGATGGTGATAGCGTGTAAACGTCAAACACAAGTGAATTGACTATGCGCGCCACAGGTGGCGCTACTACCAACTACTATACTTTTAAATTTACCGTTAAATGCTTGTTCGATGAACAACTTGCGAGTGATGTCTGTTTGTCTGTGTATATACTATACCCCTTATACTTCAAGTTTATACTAGGCTCATTTTGTTGGCAACTAAACGTAGCCTGGGGACTTTTATCGAAGACAACAAATCAAGAAACTTGGTAACTCTTCCATTTTCTCATACGCTATGAGACAGGTCATCTTCCTCTCAAAGGTAAATGCTTCGAACGAATTTGATAGCAAAGATTACATCCTCATAAGAAGGGTTTGTGTATTTGATAATTTTTCTATGCGTTGCTTCCACCTTCACTCAAGCGCAGCGTCACTGTATCTGTCGCTTGGATTCTGGCAAAGTTGCCAGTCTTCTTGATGTGTTGTCCTCGCTTTTATACTAATTAGCTGAGTACTGCGAACTCAACCGATTTTATTTTTCAAGTGAGCTAGAAATCATCTTGAAAATCTTCCGACGTTTCAAATTGTTTTGCTGAAACAGCTCACGAAATTGTATATACATGCTGTCAAATATACTCTTGGCTCCTCCTCCTCTGCTCCAGAAATAACGTATACATGGTGATGGGAGTGCACCTGCCCACAAAGCTCACATGACTCCTATAAAGTTTGATTACATTCTTGTTACAGCAACCCAGTTTTGGCATTATTAATATTAAATAAAAACACTTTTTCGAGCATCACGCTCGATGATTTACATTATCCGCCTACTAAGGTTGATGTTTCGACAGTTTCATAATTATAATTCTTAATTTGTTTTCAGTAGGTGGCAACAGCTTTACTTGTGGTTCAAACAGTAACTACCTACGTGACTTATGAGCTCTTTTGAATGTTTGGCTCCCGTTTGACAGTTTGACTTGGCTCCCAGATGACAAGCATTTAGAGTTAGTTCGCTGTACTCAGCTAATTAGTTTAATTTTTCTGAGTGTATGCTTTTAGAAATTTCCTCTGAAATTTCTTCATACACAGTAAAAAAAGTTGTTGAATATTACATCCAAACAGCTGCACAGAGGTCATTCCGCTGGTGGTGTAATATTACGTTGTACGATGTACATAGATTTTGCGAACAAAATTACATCTATTGATGTAATATTGTATCTGCTTTTTGCTATTACATCATTATTTCATACATCAGCTTGAATTACGTTGATCGATATAACATTTTTTTTTTGCTGTGTACGAACAAGTAAAAGTGACTCAGTAGTTTCGTTTTCAGTGAACATTTATGCGATTTTGAGTAAAAACCACTCAATTGTGAGTTGATCTCATCGGCCGTAATCATGCGAAATTATAAGTTGTGGTTCGTGTCTGATTTATTCTGAACAAAAAAATTATTATACACGACAGATGAGATCAATCAAAATTTAATGGTTTTCCACTCAAAATCGCACAAAAAGTACAGTGCCAAAAAAATAACACACGGTTGGATTTTTTAAACTTACTTTTGAGTTGGGTATCTCTTATTCGCTCTTAGGAAAAGAGCAAAACAACCTAGCGGGGGTATTCAGTGCACCAAGTTAACGTTGAGTAAATGGTGTACAACTTAATACTGAGTAGTTTGAACTTGACGTTGGATGAAAACGACTTATAGTAAATACTACACTCAAATTAAATGACTGATATTTTTCATGTGCGTCACATAGATTGTAAGCACAGAAGAAAATTTACATTTTATGTGCGACTTATAAAAAATATGTGTGGTACTTTTAAGTAACATTATGCATTGATTGAATTTGAAGTGCACTGATATAGAAAACAAAACAATTGACGAGTGCACGGATGGATTTGAGTTCACTCACTCGACAAAAAGTGACACAACAGCGGGGCCCTGTTTACTAATAATGAACACATATGTGTTCATTTATAGTAAACAGGGCCCCGCTGTTGTGTCACTTTTTGTCGAGTGAGTGAACTCAAATCCATCCGTGCACTCGTCAATGGACGAGTGCACCGATGAATTTGAGTTCATTCACTCGAGAAAAAGTGATACAAGCTGCGGAGAATGTTTACTAATCATGATCACTAAATGTTCATGAATAATGAATAACGAACATTTAGTGTTCATGATTAGTAAACATTGCCCGCAGCTTGTCACTTTTTCTCGAGTGAATGAACTCAAATTCATCGGTGCACTCGTTCATATGCGCATAAAAATCAAAAGCAAAACATAAACACAAAACAAAAACGGCGCTAATGCAAGATAACAGTTCGCTTCCGCACATAGTTTTGGAGAAATTGAGTTACTAGAACTGTTAATTAGTAATTATATAGTAATAGTGAGTATTTTGTTTGCCCATTAATACATATACTTCAGGTTGCAGAATAAAACTACAACACCAACAGACTCAAAACGATAGCAAAGGACAAACTCATCGATGACCTGCAATGATCCGGTTGGCTTTGCGGCTGGGACGCGTTATTCGAACGCATTACCGACTGGCGGGAGTTAAACGTAAGTAACGTATGATTTTCATTTTCGAATACGCAGTTCTCATCATCAAATATTCTATGTAGGTCTAGATGTAGGTACCTATTACAGGGATTGGATTTGGTTTCATTCACAACGGTAGAAGTAGTCTAGGAAGTATACGAAAAATCTTTTTTCATCTCTCGCATCTAATCCCATCTACTCGCATCGCTCTCCACCTTTTTTGCAGGAAATCTTCAAAATCACAATCGTTTTTTCTATCTATTAAGCGCGAGTGCATCTCACAACAGCAAAGCAATAAATTTCCTGCATCTTAGATAGAGTCGCCCCCCTCGACTTTTGCTTGAAAATCTTTAACGGCCAATCAAATGTGCAACGATCGGATCTGTCAAAAACATAGAAATTATTATTATTATCTCTATTTAGGAAGTACAAAAAAAACAGAAATTTTGTAGATAGATAAACATAATTTTCACTGCAAACTAATTTTACTCAGAGAGTGAGTCACTTTTATTCATGCGTATGGAGAAATTTCTAAAAGCGTACACTCAAAGATAAATTAAATAAAATAAAATTAAAAAGTATGCAGATTCCCGCTTCACCTTATTGAGTCCGACGAGGTCCGAGTCATGATTACTTCGGTAGTAGTCATGCATAATTAAATTCGAAATAATCTTTCCTGTATTGAATTTTATTATTTTTAAATCTATATATATAAAAATGAATTTCTGTCTGTATGTCTGACCCTTATAGACTCGGAAACTACTGAACCGATCGGCATGAAAGAACCAAACGAACCGTCAAACGCTGAACCAAACGAGCAAAGTAAATAAACATTACTGTTCGCTCAATTCACCAGAAAGGAGTATTGTTCTCAATGATGATAAAGGTGTTTAATAATTTTCATGAAATATTTGATATCTGTTATTTCAAGCGTAACTATTCAAATCGACGTGTCTGCTTTTGTAAATAATCACTTCAATAAACGATGTGTCTTAACTGCTAACTCACCCACGCAAACAAACACCATCTTTTCCCTACTAGCTGATGTTGTTAGTTTCTGTGAGTGAGCTAGCAGTTGCCTCAAATCGTCGATTGAAGTGATTGTTTACAAAATCAGATACGTCGATTTGAATAGTTACGCTTGATTTATTTATTTATTGTTGATTCAATCAAATACAACATTAAATAGTGATAAAAAAAATCGAATCGGAACGTTTTATTTAGTTTTGTGGTAACAAAAATGATTGCGCTGCAAGCAAAACAGTAAAATATGACAACAGTTATACTTTCATGGAGCGACTGTCATCTCTCGCCTTCGCTTTATTTGTGCAAAATGTTGCCGCGCACTTCATTTTTATTCAGTTCCGGTCGGACGTTCAAATTTTCTCAACAGCATTGCGGTACTGTATGAAAGTCATTTGAAGCCACTCGAAGAAACATGGTTGCCAGTGACATTGTCAAAAGATCCCTCAAAAACCGTGCTGCGGTTTCGACAGAAATTTTCATTGCGCGACTCTATCAACGTCTCTGGTAAACTCCAACCGGTATTATCCTCGGAATAAATCCCGATCAAGAATGTCTAATAGACTGAGTGAAACCTCTTTCGATTTTCTTCATATTAAAAAAAATAATTATTCTGGAATAGCCGGAAAATTGATCTCACGTTGGATTTCGTTTAATGAGGAAAAATAAAACTTGGTCGATTTTATCGAATCGTTACGAATAACGGTCATTTGAATTTCAATCGAGTTTTTCAGTTATTCAAAAACCCAGTAAAAAATTACTGGGTTTTTGAATAACTGAAAAACTCGGTTGAAATTCAAATGACCGTTATTCGTAACGATTCGATAAAATCGACCAAGTTTTATTTTTCCTCATTAAACGAGGTTTACAGAAGTAAAGTCTGTAAATTTTCGCAACACATTTTCTCAACTTTGAATTTTTCACACATTTTCTATATTTTTCCAAACAGTTCCGCAATTCAAAAACTTGGTAAAAATTACAGACTGGATGAGTGTGCAACAACCTCTCCATTTTTGCAGTGGGTGGTACCGTTATTTCTCGGGTGTCCATCCAATTAAGCTGATTTTTTGTGTAGATAACTAGTTTATGGTCGACACTAATCACAAACTAACAATCAACGTATTGGTTGAAGGCGGCCAATAAACAGCGATTGTATTATCCACTGCATAAATGGGGGGATTACTGTAAATCCACTATTACTACATTGAGTCGACTCGAGTTAATTTTGAATGCTCTGATCGACCGTGAGCACAAACAATGTGAAAGCTCTGAGCTTTCGCAATTCACGCGCCATTACACCGTCGTGAAGTTCATAGCGCGCTATGAGCTTAACGACGGTGTAATCCCGCGCGGCATACTCTACCCTACCCTACGCAGTATATAAAGTAGCTTGTGCTGTGTGAGTGCTTCCTAGGACTCTTGTACTCTATACCAGCGTTGCCAACACTACAGATTTTTGAGGTCTATGCCGAAAAATAATTGAGGTCATATATCCAACTTACAGAGCAGTGCGGTTTAGTATTGATGTAACTACGGCAGGCCAGGGGAGTTAATAGCCCCCCTAGGATTCATGTTACCTCAAACCTCATCTAGAATTTTATCTACAATTACTTATTTATCTTACATAACAAAATTTTTAGCTAATTGTCTAATTGAGAAGTTCAAAAAATAAATTTAGCTCCCCTAGGATTTTTCCTAAGTTACGCCAATGAGTATTAGACGGAATTTTTCTCACTTTCACGAAACTTTTATGTTGTGGTTATGAAAACAGTATCATTGTGAAAGTTTTATATGCGGAAAATAGTTTTACGGGCCAGATTCTTCAGTTGAATACGAAGGAAGGCGTGATCAGAGATGTTATGCCTCAGAACATCCCAGCGACGCCAACTGGGATTGAACCCAGGCCTGCTGGGGTGAGAGATAATCACGCTTACCACTTATCTGATTGTTATTTCCGGAAATTGAAAATTTCGTTTAAATTCGTTAGCTTACGGACATTTCTGAAGTAAATAAAGCGAAAATTTGAATTCATATGGTCTTACAGAAGCACTTGTTTACAATAAGCAGAAATAAAAATCAAACTATGAGAGTTTGTATTTACTCTAAGCTACGGTTACCTAAAAATATCGTAAAAAATAATCTGTATTTTTACCGAGATACCGATAAAAAATCGTTACTTTTTACTCTAAATATGCTACTTTTAACTAATAAATTAGGAAAAATTTAACGTTAATTTTTGGTAATCTATGAATACCGATAATTTAGGTATGTACACTTTCTTCGATTATCGGAAATTTTTACTGACTTTGAGGTATGTGCATCTTAGCGTGTAGTCATGAGACCAAAATGTCGTTATGTTTTTAAAATGTCGGGGTTTTATACAAATAATAATATCCTACGTAGGTTCATAACATACTAATATAAAGTTCGGAAACTCCATCTATGATATCGTTTGTGTTCGGTACCCGTTTATTAGGGTTCCTAACATCTATCTGATTTCATCACCGTTAAGCTGGGTTTAGATAGGGCAAGTCAATTGATCAAGTCAGTTGAATTCAACTGACTTGAACGCGAATTGAACGTGTAAACCATACCATTCAACTGACTTGATCAACTCACTTGAATTGAAAAAAGTTGAACCAGGCTCGTCTTTTCAAGCCAATTGAATTCAACTGAGTTGATCATTTGCCTAGTCTAAACCCAGCATTAGTTAATATTAGTAAATAAATCGAAACACCTTCTTGTTCTACTTCTCTCCTTTATTTAACGTTGGTGAAAACATGATATTGATATTCGAAAAATAGTTCTGGCAGCTCTGCACTGTACGACTGTACCAGCCAGAAAGCGATTTTCGCGTTTTATGTACACACCTCATCGCCTTAGTGAATCATTTCAGTTCTGTACGTGGAAGAATGCAGTCGTATTTTATTAATTCGCTATTGAAAAGCTAATCCAATTTTTTGATCTTGATAAATGCTATGAGAAATGTAATTGATGATCATCAAGGCGTATTCAAGTGATTATTAATAGAAACGGAGAGTATCCTGTTTATGAGGCACCAGTAAGCGGAAATTAACGGAAAGAAACGAATCGCAAACATCGTTAGTATGCTTGATTTTTCGTCATTTATTCCATATTTGCCAATTTTGCACCACTCTTGGGAGCGTTACGTCGAAATTTCCAGTTCGAACCATGATGGCAGGGTTTGGATAATTAATTGCACCGACAAACCGCGTTTTAAGTGAAAGTAAATCGGACACGAGGTTCAAGGTTTCGGTTACGTCGTCAATAATCCTGTTTTAGATAGCGAAAGTCGCAATTTTTCGCATAGCTTAGGGATTTTTTCACCGAAAGAAAAAGGCAGCCATCTTTGAATTTCAATATTCAAGTCAGAAAATCGATTTCGTTGCGGCTGCGGAGATAGACAAAGTATATACATGCCCGCCTGCTATTATACATTGAGACAGCGACCTATTCGCAGTTCGGATTGTGCTTGTGTGAGTTAGATACCTAGAGCTTTCGTCGCGGAGTCGGTAAAATCGTGAAACGTGAATATTTTGGTGAAACGGACTTCTGTGAGGCTCATATTCGTATTTAAGAAATGTTCCGGAACGGTTAGTAATTAAACATCTGCTATTTGCATGTGGAGTTTTACAAATTCCATTAATTAAGCGTTCAATGCGAAATGCGTAGTAATTGGGTTCCCTTCTATATGCCTTTATTTACCAACCACAGTCATTGGAACGGAACCCCAAATAATGACGAGTGATAAATACACAACAAGACACTAGTGACCAATACATGGAAGACCATTCATGAGGATTTTTGTATAGAGGTATCTCCGCCGCTCTGCTGAGTACTACCGCGCCTCAAGGCGTTATATACCTACTGTTGTTCACCCTACCCTGTTAAACATATTTTTGAGGCTCGTTTAGCACAGCATTCCAGCGAGAAAAAAAAATTGGTTTTATCTAATTTAGAAATTAAATTCCTTGCTCTTCGATGTATTACATTATGGAGCCTAATAATCATACGTCGACTAAACAAAATTTAATAGAGAATTCAAAGTACATCACGGGGACCAACTGCAAAATTGTTTTTTTAATGTATACATTATAAATATATACATACGAGATACCATGATAGTATTTTAGAAACTTCATTGAGGTGATTGAACCTTTACCGAAATCATGGAATGGATTGTCAAAAAAACAGCTAAAATTGTTTGATAAGGTTGTATGTTTGGAGAGAGTGCACAATGGTCTCACTGTAATTTAAATCAATAACAAGAATCGCCGTTTTATGAGGGATGTTCGATGGTACTAAAAAATGCCTTAGGTATTTTTATTAGCAATGTTTCTCATCATTCATTAGAAATAAATAGTTTCTGAACGGCATCACCACTTCTGTTGAACATTACTTATTATGCATAAATAGTATCCATATAAAAACTACGATTCTGCTATGATTGAGAAGGAAATCCAGAAAAAAAACATGAATATCCTTTCCTTCTTTTTGGTCGGGAACGTTTTGCCGTCTCAATTTAGTATATTGTGTGGCAATCAAAAATGATACTTAATGCCCCAAGGAAGTCAGTTCCTATCTGTTTTCTGACAAACGTCAGTTTGTTTTTAAAATCAACCTCAGATGGAGGTTCGCACTGACAAAAAGCCCGGTTTCGCACTGGTTCAAACCTGGATAATAAACAAAATATCTATAAGTTAGCTGAAAATCAAACCCTGACCCCAACAAACGTTCATTTTTGCGGCAGTATGCATTTTCTATGAGTTATAGAGTTTCTATGACCTGAAATTTAAATTAAAAACATCAACGTTTTTTTTTTTGTTATTTGGATGGAGAAGAATTCGTAAGTAGTAAAAACATTATTTTGAACTTTGCAATCGGACACTCTTCGATTAACAGTTTTACTAAACGTACCATTTCTGTATCGCTCTGTTGTAGCTGCTGGCATATAACCTGGTTCGATGTGAATGTGTTTATGTGTTTATGTATCTCGCTATATACTTGGGACGTCTGGCAGAGCGGGGTGGAGGAGAAAGAACATTGCAAGCTAAAAATATTGGAACACATTCCTACGTGCAAGAAAGATTCAACGATATTAATCAGCTAGGGGAAACTGGGGTAATGTGGCCACCCCCCTTTAAATCAACTAATAGAAAATATTTTACAAAAATCTCTTGCATGCTTAATACTTGAAGAACTATTAATTTAATTTTAGTCTAAATAAATACTATTCTCTAGTGCGAAAAATCAAGCCGAACAATAAATTAGATCCCAAGTAACATTGATCGATTCTCTTCGTCGACTTTCTCTTTCGTTAATAACTTGGCTACAAAACCGGTTCTTGTCATGATACGATACGATGATACGGTTCTTTAACTAAAACGGCAAACATAAGCTTCTTTTATCGAACTATGTGTTAGAAATAGCAGTAAATGTCTTTACATGGCCGTGAGGATGCAAAGATAAAATCGACAAAGAGAATCTGTCAATTTTACTTAGGACCTTATGCATTGTTCAACTTGAAGTATTATAGTACACGGTAAGAAAAAAGTACCCAAGACCAATTCACTTTTACCTACTTTTGACTAGTTTGTCTCATTTTCTTCTTCTAATGTTGTCAAAAACGGAAGCGCAAAACCACCCAACAGGGGTAGTCAAGTGTGGGAACCCAACGTTAAGTATAATCATATTTACCTACTGTTAGGTACAACTAACTTACTTTTGGGTAGAAAGCTAGTGGAAAATTCCATACGAATTGCACACAAGTAAATGAAAACTACTTTGACCCGCTTTACCAACTTTTGGGTTCCTGCACTATACTGCCGCTCCTCGCATGTCGGTCCCATTGTTGTTTTTTGTCAAAACTGAGTTCAATGCAAATGGTAGCTTACTACCCATATTTTCATAATACTGGATGAACTCATCAACTTTGTTCTGAAAAGGTTTGCAAGACAGTCACATTGGTTGTCCCATCACATAAGAAGCAATGGTACGAAGCATACTTAAAACGCGATTTTCTCGGCTTGCCGATTTTCTCTATGGGACGGACATGCAAAGAGCGGCATTATAGTGCCGAGATGAGTGAAAAGAATTTACTTTTGGGTACTTTTTTCTTACCGTGTACGTTCAGATATCATGTAAGTCTAAGATTTCCGGTGATTATTGGCCGTATCAGTGCTCATTGCCGCACAGCCCACACTACCACTATTCGCATAACAGTCCCATGTAGATAGGAAATCCACAAGACATGGGACTGTTATGCGAATAGCGGCAGTACACACTAAGATTATTTTATCGAAATCTGTGAAATTTTACCGAAACCTCAACAGCTTCGTTCGTTCGGTAAACAGTTCGGTGGCTTACCGAACGTTCAGCCGTTGAGATTTCGGTAAAATAATCTTAGTGTGTATATTAGATGATATCAGCTACAATCTGAACATACTATTAGAATAGCTCAAAATGTCAAAATATTTCTGTAGCCCATTCTGGGAAATATGAGCACCCAACATATTTCAGACATTATCTACTTAAACTCTCCCATCATGGAATCATGTTTTGAAGCAGCTGCTTTGGTATAAAATCATTGATTTAATGGATTAAAAAAATAGCCATAAATAGGCAGTAGTTTTTAAATTTAATTTATTTACAGAAAATTACTGTTTCTTTTTTAATATGTTCATATTAAAACTGTTCAGGTTTGACCCTTCATAAATATTCATGAGAACAGAATAGTCTTTCCAGTTATTTACAAGGAACTCAAACCATCCCGATAGGGTCCTGATTTTACCCCAACGGTTGTATTTCTAACGTTCTAACGATGATCGATTTACTCTTACTCTTCGCATTATTACAGTTAAGGCCGCGGCCAGGGTAGACGCGACACGCGATGCGACTCACGCAAGAATTAATAATAACCAATAAGATTCTTTTGAATTGGTCGCGTCGCGTCGCCTGTCGCGTCTACTCTGGCCACGGCCTAAGTGAACGACTTTTCCGAAATTGTTCCAGTACAGTGTATTATCTAGCAAAAGCAACATGAAACCGAAAGATGTTAAACAAGCCGAGTTATTAACAATTTAGAAAATCGATCATCGTAGTTAGGCCCTTATAGTTTACGAACGCTAGATTTCGGTTAAAAACGAACATATTTTAAATATTTTTTTCAAGAGTTTAGTTTTTATATTCGTCTTTTATTCATGTATATTGCCGTAATACGCATAACTGCCCCATGTTCTATGCAATCCTTAAGGACCATGGTATAATTATGCAAATAACAGAAGTATATGGGGCTTGGAAATATTCACTTGGTTAAAAAATTTCACTGAATTTGGTATCATTAGTGTTGATTTTCTTAGGGTGGCCAAACTGCCACATGGCCCTCGCCAAAACTAATATTTATTATATTTCAGCAGATTTTTTTATTATATTTTATTTATTTATTTTTCCCGTATTTTTGGAAAATTCGTTTCATAAAAACTCTTTTTTTTTGCAAAACTTTCAACGCAATTATCATAAGTGTTTACTTTCATGGAATAGATCACTGCGCGCAATCTAACCTAAATCACCTCACCCGCGAATCTCGACAGTTCTGCCGGCTTTATTTTGATTCCCGTTCGTTTCTCATTTACCCTCTTGGCAAAAAAAATCAAGTTAGCTTTTGTGTGCAGTGCTCTATTCGGAGATGGTAAAGTTTAATCTATATTCTTCAGTTGGTCATTTTTAAGCCGAATTTAGACGAGCCAAGTGCGTTTAATTCAACTAACCCTGATCTGGTAGTCGGTGTTTAATTGAATTGGCCTCGAATAGTGGAAGTCTGACATCGACCAGCTTTCTGGACGTTCAAGTTAATTGAACGCTTAATTAAATCATCTAACCGGACTTTATCCTAGGGATTCGATTGTAAAACCGTTGATCCCCGGTAATCTGAACACTTTTTAGTTTGAACCCAACTGATCTGCATGCCATGTAAACTAAAAATTGCTCATACTTCATCTAGAACATGGAATAGAGTAAAGCGAAATGGGACGATGCAAAACGGAACGCAGAATCAACACAAAACAAAAAATAAGGTTACCAGAAACTCGCTTTTCTTATGGTCGTAGGGTTGCTAGAAGTTCAAATTAAAAATGCACCCGTTACTATGCATGATTAACGATTAACCCCCGATTAACGGGGATCCACGGTAGTGTGAATTCTACTCTAAAGGCCCAAGCGCAATGACGGCGGAAGCGGAACGGCAACGGCAGCGGAAAAGCCCGATCTGAGTAAGCCTACTTGTCGGATTGAAAACTAGTTAGATCCAAATCGACTTCGGTTAGGCATCTTGATGTCATAAGTGACAACTGTCAAACTTTCCGTTTCCGTTCCGCTTCCGCCCACATTGCGTTTGGGCCTTAATGGTGGTAAGCTTCATCTCGGATTAACTTTTGATTCCTACCCTGTTTGGATGATCTGCCAACTATTTGCTTAGAGTCGTATTGATTAACTCTGATGTCGACATCAAAGCTGGTGGATATATTTTTGATTTAATACGAGGATAATACCGGTTGGCGCTTACCACCATAACAGTTTCAGTTGAATTTAACCCGGAGTTAAAAGTGACATTTTGAAATTTATGTTCCATTTCCGAAAATCCCTGGGTTATCGATCAACCGTTTTTCGATAAGAACTCAGCCACGGTTGTCAAAATCTAACTTCTTGTCTGTTAGAAATAACCGTGTTCGGATAGCAGGGTTAATCGATAATTTTTGTCTGTCACTTTTAACTACGAGTTAAATTTAACCCGGCTGTTGGGATACAGCCTTAAGGTGGGTTTATACAAGGCAAGACAATTGATAAATTCAGTTGAATTCAACTGATTTGAACACGAATTGAAAGTGTAAACCATGCCATTCAACTGACTTGATCGTTTCCTCGGTAACTAAAAAGAAACCACGAGTGCTGACCGGTTGTTGATACTCTGACTTTCTGCGAATCAACACTTTTCTACATTGAAAAAATCTTCTCGATCATGCTACCTGTATAATCTCGAAACCATTCATGCACTCTACTTCTCTAATTTCCCCGTGACTTACGTAAAATCCAAACGATGTTACATAATCGGAATTTTCATTTCCATCGATGATTTTAGCTAATAATTATTGATTATAACTTTACAACATTAGCTGAAGCGGTATTTCGGTAAAAATGCGAGAATTTTTAAATTGAGATGGAAAGCAGTTTTACCTCTCAGAATTCCGTGAAACTTCGTATAATTATTCGCTATATGGGCAATGAACCAAGTTTGTGCTGGAATTCGGCCATTTTGAATTCCACCTAATTTTTCAAAAGGCGTATTCTATATTTTTCAGTAAATCATAGCTCGAAAACGACTGATCTAATTGAAATGACGTCTGAGACAAAGCTGTAGAAATCTAGATTGCTTTTTCAGGAAAAAAAATCACATTTTCGTAAAAAAAGACTTTAAAAACTTCAATAACAAAAACGTACATTTCTAAGATTTTCAAACTTAAGTTTAGTTGAAAGTTTATCAAAAATGCTAATTCGTCTGAAATGGACTTAATGACACTTAAAAATTTACCAAAATCTTAGAACATAAACTTTTAAGAGCCATCCACAATAAATACGTTTGCGTTTCATTGACGTAAATTTAATAAATACATGGATTTACTGTCAAATCCACGCAAACGCAAAATATCCATTGTAGGTGGCCCTTTAGTAGAAATTTTGAACTTTTTTCCACAAATACGTTTTTTATGCATAAAACATGTTTTTGTCCAGAAAATCGTTTCCTGTGCATACATCACATAAATATTGCGTGAAAAGAAAAAGTTGCAATTTTGGTCAATTTTGAAGTGTTTCCATTTCAGAAAAGTTAACATTTTTGATAATCTTTCAAATGACCTAAATTAAAAAATCTTTAAAATGTACTTATTTTGTTAATGTTTTTTTTTTACGAAAATTTATAAAATGACTTAATTCTGGCACAAGCTGAGTTCACATAACAATATTACCGTGGACCCCTGTTAATCTGAACGACACTGCTTGCATATTAACGTAGCTCATTTTTAATTTGAACTTCTAGCACAGGCAAACAGCCATAATACTCGCAAGTTGCTCATCGAACAAGCATTTAACGGTAAATTTAAAAGTATCGTAGTTGGTAATACCGCCACCTGTGCGCATAGTCAATTCTCTTGCGTTTGACGTTTGCACACTACCGCCATCTGTTCAGTATACTATCCACCACAGTGCACTCCACAGATGGTGGTAATGTTTTAAGGACGATGTTTTACAGTAGTTAGTCTGCGCTTCTAGTAACCCTACACTTAAAAAATTCCACAAATTTTTATTGACAAACTTCCATGTGAAATTACACATGATTTTCATGTGACCACACATGCACAGAGTTCACTCAGAAGTACACATGAAATGTATGTATCAAATAAATAGTATGTGTGGTCAAACATGGCTTTTATGTGTACACATATTAAATATGTGTCCGACACATAGATATCATGTTGATCACATTGAAAAAAGTCATGTGGGACACACAAAAACAATCTTTGACATTTTCTTAGTGTACGACTATCAGATAGGGAAGAGCGCTATACTTCGTCGTAATCGCCCATTTCCGTTCTATCGAGCAGAAATCATCAATAATATCAATGATTTCACAATGCACAACACAATAATACGTTTGTTCCGATGCGTTAGTTCATTAGCTACAACATAAATCCTATTAGAGCGCATTGTATCCATATTTACGCTCATTGTTCTAAAATCTAATGGCGTTTCAATGCGTTTGGACGGAATTGAAACGCGTAGGACGAATTTAGAAGCAAGTAGCAGTGTTAGATTTTTAATAATATCTCAACATTGTTTGACTCTTTATCAAATCCAACGGTACGTATGGAAAGGTGGATAAATTTAGAAGTTATCTTTGATGAAAACATTCCATTCAAACCTTTTCCAAAAAGCGTGGTAAAGTGCGAGATGTCCTTAGTAGGACGGAAATTAGATCAAAAACCCTACGCGAGTTTCTGGTAGCCTTATTTCATGTTTTGTTGTGATTCTGCGTTCTGTTTCGCAACGTCCCATTTCGTTTTTTCTCTGTTCCATGTGCTAGATAACGTTTGATCAAGTGTGCAGATTAAGAACGGTCACATTACCGAGGGTCCACGGTATATCGAAACTGCTGCAAACCAGGTCCATCGGTAGTGTAACATTACATTTTACTATAGAAATTGTGAACAAAATTTCATCCATGTATGTAATATTGTATCTGCTTTATACCATTACATAGCATGGATTACGTTGATTGATGTTGAAACTTTTTTTTTGTCTAGATTTCAATAGCCGAGTAGCTCTGCAATTTATTTTTCTGAGATTCAGAAAAGCAATCTCTGAGACTCAACTAATAAATTAGATTTTTTTCTGAGATCTCTGTTAGCTGAACAGATATTTTGCAGAAATATCAGCAAAAGTAAATGCCGAGGTAGTCGGCTGTTGGAGATGTTACCTAAAGAGCCTGAGCAGGATTGAGTGTGAAAACGGCTGAACTTTTTTCAAATCAAGACCTACAAAAATGTGGACAACGAGTAAATTATAATGAGAGAGAGAAGGATTAGTATTTCCTTTAATCCTTCTCTCTCTCATTATACAGGTATTCCACTAAGACGCCCACATTCATCAGGAACGAGTAAATTGTAAAAAATTGTGTGAATTTTTATAAAAAATAAAATTCCTACTCTAAAAAAAGTCATTTAAAAAAAGAAGTTTTTTTTTTCAAAAACATATTTTTTAATTTATGATTTTTAATATAGTATTAAGATCTTAAGATGGTTACTGCGGACTCACTCAATATGCTTATCAACTGGGAGCCAATGTGGGCTGTCAAAGGGAAGCCAAAATTGTTGTTACTATTCTTATATATTGTCATGTATTGTCATCTCATAGAAAGGAACCAAACATTTTTTGGAACACATTATGACACTATTATTTGTAATCTCAACGATGAAACACCAACACTCAGTGAAGGAAGCTTAAAAACCAGCACAGTTTTGATAACCCAAGTGGGCTTTCAATTACAATAAAGCATACTCTTGCGAAACGAGAATATACAGAGCATTCCTTGTCCAAAAATTAAAATAAAATCCAAGTCGCAGAATTTTTGCAAAATTCAATCCTGATAACTTTTCTATGTTCGTTCTCGAAATCTTGACTCAAGTTCCCAGTTTGTATCATGTTCTAAATGTATCAACCTATGTCCTATCTCTCATAGGATGTTACAATTAATTGTATGATTCGCCCACCCTGAGTGAACGCTCATGAATCGTAAAATCGCTTATTTTGTCTCTCTGAAGGTTAAAATAATCAGAGTCAATGTTACAATAAGAGTACCGCCAAGAGTGAAGCCAGAAGAACCAATCAAACTGTCAAGCGGGGTACCAAACAAGCAAAGTAAACAAACATTATTGTTCCCACAGCCAGTGAACTACAAGTATTGCATTAATTACTGACAATATTTTAGTTATTTAAAAGAAAAACATTACTTCGCTTTATTTAGTATATTGTGGTATTTATACGTTATACCAAACACTTGTTTGAACATTTTTCAGGTTCTATAATCGTTTTTGTCTCCCAGAAGCTCCATTATCGACAGGACATTTTTCACTTGTGAATGAAAGTCATCCGATGCTAACGCTTAAAATCTGGTTGCCCTTTACTCTGACGTAAAATAAATCAAAAACAGTGCTGATTGTTCGCAGCATTTTCTCTTAGCGGGACTCTTATTATAACATCGACTCTGAAAATAATATGTTGGATGTGTCAAACACATACTTCACAACCTCTTCTTTTAACATTCAAGTTAAACATATCATTATAACATCTAATGATTTCATAATTCCGAAAAACCTTTTTTATAGCGTAGTGAGTTGTTCCAATCCAATCGAACAAACCTCTAGCAAATATCCAAATCGGAGTAAGTACTCTTGTACAGAATGGCTCCAAATGTCAATTTATCGGAACTAATAGATTTCTCTTGCGTTTTTCGTGTAAATGTGTGTGTCCATGTACATCAGGATGGTTCAAAATATTAATTGAACGTCAGAATAATAAGTAATCAATTGATTACGAAGATGATGTTCTTCTGACATGATCCATCAACTACTCAGCAGACAACATTGGTGCCGGCGCCGGTGGTGTAGTGGTAAGCGTGACTGCTTTCTAACACCCCAATGGGTCTGGGTTCAATCCCAGCCGAGGTCGGTGGGATTTTTCTGAGGCATAATAATCTCTGGTCACGTCTTCCTTCGGAAGGGAAGTAAAGCCGTTTACAATGGTATGTATGTATGGTCCCGGCCCATATGTGTGTTGAATGACCTTCCTGCACATTCGATTGCCGTCAATGATGGCTACAACATAAATTAATAACCAATTCCAGCTGAACATTGCATTAGGTCCTAAGTAACATTGATCGATTCTCTTCGTCGACTTTCTCTTTCGTTAATAACAGAACCATTTATTGATGTGTTTGTCGTATTAGATGCTAGATAAAAGCTTCTTTTATCGATCTATGTGCTGAAAATACCTGGGAATGTCTTTACATGGCCGTGGGGATGCAAAGAGAAAGTCGACGAAGTGAATCTGTCTGCAATTATCTTGCAGTCTAATAAAAAAGAAGGCCTCAGTAACGCTGTAGCTGATAAAATCAGATAGCAAACATTCCCGTTAATCATTATGGAGAAGGGTAAGAACGATGAGAATTCACATAAAAATATTTAAATTGACAACATATCAAGCTGAACATTGCATTAGGTCCTAAGCAACATCGAAGACATCATATCAAAAAGACTGGCAACTTTGCCGGAATCCAAGTGACAGATACTATAGCGCTGCGCTTGAGTGAAAGTGGAAACAAAGCATAGAAAAATGAACAAATGCTCAAACCATTCTTCTGAGGGTGTAATCTTTGCTATCAAATTCGTTCGAAGCATTTACCTTTGAGCGGCAGATGACGCGACCTGGCCTTGTACCTGTCTCATAGCGTTCGTATGAGAAAATGGAAGAGTTTCCAGTCTACTTGATTTGTTGTCTTCGCTTTAAGCGAATATAACATATCAAGAAAACTGGCAACTCTACCAAATTTTTTATTTTTTGTTTATTGATTTTTTTCGAGAAATTTTTCATTGAAATCTTTTTTTTTTTGGACTTAAAATTGTTTTCTGCGTAAAATTTCACTAAATAAATTGTATACGCAAAATGTTCAAACATTTTACCAAAAGTTGATGTTCTACGATTTTTGTTTATTTCTAAGTGTAAACTGGAAAATTTCACAATAGTTAGCAGTTTTCATAAGCTTTTCAATAAAACATATTGAAGAGTTGCAGATTTCGAACCTGCGCTAAAAATAAGTACACAGTAACATTTTTAAAGCTGGTAATAAATTTAAAATAAATATTGAGCTTCAAAAAGCTTTCTAGAGCACGAATTCATTATTGTAGCTTGACAACACTGTTCTAAAGCTACTACGTCTTTCATATAAGTCGGTTTTTGAATTTTCTGGCCTTGAACTGTGCAAAATGCAGTGCTGCAAAGTGCGCAATATTTTCATAGGCTTAGGCCAGGCACTCACATCAGAGGTGTATCATCTAGTAGCATAAAAACATGACGACGTTCGCCACACGCCACACGACTTCGACATCTTGTAAGATGCCACATCGCCGCAACACCAGTGGGCGCCTGGCCAGGCTGTGTTTCATTTGGTGAATTTCCCCTTAAATTAGACAGATATAAATTTTGCATATAACTCAGGAAGAGATGAACTAGCCTCAGGCTAAAAATCTCTAAAATAAAGAAAAAAAAAAAAAAAAAAACATATAACTCAGCTAAATTATTGAATGCGCCAAGTATATCAATTTAATTTAAGACGCTGTAAATTGCCTTAATTGTCGATATAGATTAGGTATTTATATCGTCAGATACCGACGGCCATTATCTAAAACAGTTTTAAACGAATCAAGAGTGGTCCCTAAATATATTAAGCTGCATTTATATTATATTTTAATGATATTTAAACACGTAGTTTTATTTATTTTTAGCACAAACTACCCGCGGATCTTGTTATACGTAGTGTGTAAGCAAAAAGTGGAAATCAGTTGTTTTTCGATAAAGTTTGAACCAACAACAGAATGAGTGAACACGAAGATCTAGAAGACGGAGAGATTGAAGATGATGAAGAAGAAGAAGTCATAGCAAAACCAGTGGTGATCATAGAAACCGTTCCTTCCATTTCCGATCCACAACCGAATGATGAAGATTGGGACAAGGGGGACAAGGCACAAGAAATTAGTGAAAAGGTGCAGAATGTAAAGAACATTAACGATACCAAGGCACGACTTATTAATGAACTCGCGCCACCCAAAGCACCCAAAAGAAGCAAGCCCGCTCCGGTAGTCGGTATGTTCCGAACAGATATGTAGTCTGCATACTCGCACATGTTGACCATTTTTTTTTTTGATTACCTTTCTTTCAGATGATTGGGCAACGAGTGTGGAAACTGCCATTGCCAATGCACTCAAGAAAGACGGTGTTCAACCTCCGATGCCCTCAATCAGCCACCGTCACGATGATAACGACGACGATAGGCCATCAAAGCGGAAGCGGCGGGAGAAGCAAAAGGTTTGTGGGAATGAAAATTAGGGACGTGTTTTGGAGTTCATACCTTTTTTGCTTTTAGAAAAAATCTGGTACTGAAAAACCGGAAGAATTGGAAGAGATTGATTTGGAGTATGAAATGATGAACGTCCGAGGTGGCAGTCCAAGACCAACACTGGGCGCAGGTGGTAGTAGCCAACCAGATCGAAGTGATTCCGAAGACAGTTACTCATCTGACGATTCCCGTGATCGAGAGCGGGAACGTGACCGGGAACGGCGGGATCGTGACCGGGAGCGAGACCGAGAGTATAACCGCCGGAAGCGCAAGAATCGACAACGTAATAGAGCGAATCGTGACAACAGGAAACGCAAACGGGACGATTCGGATGTAAGTTTTTGGTTGTTGGTAGATTGTTGTGTTAATTGGAAATAAGACTTCCTTTTTTATTTAATAGGATGAAAAGCATCACCGTAACAGCGGTCCACGCAAGATGGAACTGTGCAAATTTTATCTGATGGATTGCTGCGCAAAGCGTGAGAAATGTCTATACATGCACTCAGATTTTCCTTGCAAGTATTACTATTTGGGTTTAAAGTGCAAGGAAAAGGAAAAGTGCCTGTTTAGCCATGGTGAACCACTCTCGGATGAGTTGAGGGCTATTTTGATGAAGCATCTGGAGACTGCTCCTCAAGAAATTCTCGGTGATTTTCCCCGTATCGGGCGAGAAAGTGCAGCCAATATGGTAAATGCAACCCACCGTAAGCTGATGGAAAAATACGGAATGACTAACAAAACTGGACCTGAAGGTGAAGCTGCAGACGGTAAGATTCCTTCATTGTTGGATATGGTAGGACAGGGTGGTAAGAATCGCCGATCAAGGTGGTGCGATAAGTCATCTGGTTCAACAGCTGGTGGTAAACCAACAGGAAATGCCAATGCTGGTGAAGAATTTTTAAGTTTGAAGTATTTGTCTGGAGTTATATCGCAGGATCAAATCGATAATCTCGAGCGAATGGGTATTCACGATCTGAATCAGATCATGACGCTTACTGTGGCACAGTTGAATGAACTTGGATTAAGTGTGACCCAAATTCACGAACTGCAGTTGAATGCGCTAAATATGCAGAAATTGCGGGAAAACATAGCAAAGCAAAACTTGCAAGCGGATGACCCAGAATATGGACCGGAATTCGGTGAGTCAACATCAGCAGTATCGTTGGGAAGTAGTAAGGACTTGGACATGCGAGTAACTCCTTCTCATACA
Organism: Ochlerotatus camptorhynchus; assembly: GCF_037179485.1. Lineage (NCBI taxonomy): Eukaryota > Metazoa > Arthropoda > Insecta > Diptera > Culicidae > Ochlerotatus > Ochlerotatus camptorhynchus. Next base: position 176,533 of record NW_027040698.1, on the reverse strand, counting down.
TCGCTGCCGACCAAAGAAACGTCTAATATTCCTGCGTTAGGAGGGCAGGATGTGGACATGAGATTCCTTCCAATGATCAACACTGGTCGACATGAAGCTACTGGAGGTGACAATTCCAACAGTCAGGAGGATAGCCTGGAAATCGTATCCACATCTCTAACCAGTCTCATCAAAACGCCTACAGTTGATTACTCCCAGTATCTCAAGGATTCCAACCTGAACGACGATGACGATATGGATAATACCGAGAACGCTGGCAATCTTTTAATAGCCAACGACGATGACGATGATGATGATGATGATGACGAAGAAAACAATCTCAAGATCAGTATCGAAGACGAGGAACAGTATGATAATGGCAAATATAGCAGCAGCAAGGATCAAGAGAACGCAAATAGCACAGCTCGTGCACTGCAGCCGGCAGTGTTTGATACAAAGCTTGTGAGTCGACCATTAACCACCCAAAAGATTGACTACACGAAACCATTCGGAATGTATAGGGCAGCAGATGATGAACCCGAAAAGCCTAGTGATTCTTGTATACTCGATCGTTATGGAAATGATTCCGAGCCCACGGTTAAAAAGAAACCAGACTTATTAAGTCGAACGTCAATGTACAGTAATGTCAACATACCAGAAAACACCGGTGACAGTTCACCATCATCGCATAAGCAGACGGATTCCCCTGCCAGCACTCCAACCGTGGGATGGACACCAACGGGGGGCAGTACGGCTACTGCCACTGTTGGCAAACCGGTGCCCTCGTCGAATAAACCTGCACGACCATCGATTTATGATGATCCTTATGGCAGTGACGATAGTGGTGATAGTGATTCTAAATCCAAAGCCTCTCTGTACGCGGATAGGGATAAAGATATGAGACTGAACTTCCTTTCCTTGGATGCTAAGATGGGAGAAGATGGAAATACCGACGTTGATCTTCGGCTACCTTTCAAACCTATCATGACCAACTATATACCGGCAACGGAAATTGATGCCTCCATTACCTCTCATGTTCCAATCGTCTATAAGGTAATTATTTGATTCTCTACAAGCATACCACAGTTTACCACGTGCTCTTATAATTACAGGTTCACGAAGTTGACGTTCCTAAGCCAAACTATAAAGATATTCGACGGAATACGCCCAGGCCAGAACGAACCAAGGATCCTCGACTCAGGCGGATATTTGGAATGTACACTGAAGGCGACAGCGAGAATAATTCCAAATCGGATTTTTTACTAACTGGTTTAAGGTCCCCTAAATCAGTATCATCCTCGTTGGCAACGGTTCCCGTTGCACCCCGTGTAGATCCTCGAACGAAGCGCATTCAAGAGAGTAAAATTCAAAGTCCTGGTCATGACAGCAGTGGCAGCAGTGGTACAAACAATCCCAACATAAACCCTATTCAACTTGACGTACAAACCATCCTGCAGCGTTCGATCTGGTACACGGATCTCAGCTCAAAACACAAGATCATGGTCAACCAGCAGCTGGCAATACTAACAACGGAAATGAAAAAGTACCACAACTCCGACAAATCCACCGATAAGTTGGCAGATTTTATGCATCAGTTGGCTAACAACCAGATGCTGCAGTTTATCCTGACCAACTTGAACGTATATGTCGACGATTCGGTATCATTTTGTGAAGTACCTTTGGTACCTTCTCAGCCCCCGCCACTAATGTCGGTACCACCTCCCAACCTAGGAATGCCCCCTATGGGTCATATTCCTCCAGTGAATATTCCTCCACCCATACAAAAACCACCGTCGTTGTTCGATCTACCCAGGTTCAATTGTCCGCCAGAAGTTCGACCTGGATTGTTGGGCGTAGCACCCAATATGCCCTTTGAGCAATTCCTAGCGATGGGACAAATCAACAAAAACAACAACCCGCCACCCCTGTTGGATGAATGGGTCGATGACTACAATGATGGAGGCGGAGCTGGATTTGTTCCTAATTTTGAGAGAAACAACCCGAGCAATTTCGGAAACATGCGAGGCAACGTTATGCGGAATAACAACCGACAAGGAGGGGGTAACTTTAGAAATAATGAACGTTGGAACAACTCCGGAGGTGGTAACAATCCTAATCGTCGGAATAATAACAATCATCGTCGGATGGACAAAAAGAAATAATTCTTACTCTAGTAAGCAGTTGTGTTTGGTAAATCCCAGTTTTTTGTGGATTTTTTTTTGTACATTGGAGACAACAGGAAAACTTGAACTTGGAAGGCACTTAACAATACCGGTTGTATTATTAGTGTCGCCTGCCCTTGTTGGCATGCGTTTATCTTCCCTAGTGGTAGCTTTGAATTCTCCGTAATTAGTGAGATTGCAAGCAAGCTGCCGACGAGCTTCCATTCCTGACTCCTTTTTTTAAAATTTGTGTTGTTTATTTTACTAAAGGGCTACTTTGTAAATATAGATGTTCTTTGTTGATAGGACATGAGTAGGGCTCACCACTAAACTGATAGTTTACCGTACGGAAAGGAATATTACTCAAACTTCGAACGTAAAAGCAAATGAATAAAATTTATTATGAAATCTTAGCGTAAGACAATTTAATCCCAATGAGTATTTATAGTTCGCCGCTTTAATTTTTCTTCGGCTTTTTACTTATACAAGGTTTGACTGAAAAATTAATTTAATTGGAAAAATTGCAATTTCAAGCAGCAAAACAGTGCTTCAAACCACTACGAAATTAGTTGGCAATATTGATGAAGCCGAATGGAGAAATATACTAATAAGGATACTATTACGTTTTCAGTCAACATGTAACAATAAGAAGTATTGTAATTAGTAGCAAAATGAAGAGATTATTCTTAAAGTCAAAGATCCAAAAGTTTACACGCAATATGTACTTTGTCTGTTTCATTTACTATTATTACAACCACCATTCAACCAATGTTCACATCTTCACCCTAATTCTGATCGCTTGACCGTCCGTGTTGATCACATGGCTGCGAGTCTTACTTATTGCACGTAAACTTATTTTAAGCCTAGGCAAAACCTACACGACTAATGACACGTGTAAAGTTTTCTTCATACCTTTTCAGCAAAAATATGCTCAACAACTAAGTTCGTGTAGATGACATGCTATGCATTTGATGCCAGAGATGCAAAATGAAAAATGAATGCTTTTTCTTTCAGGTGAAAACTTGCAGATGTAACGGGTAGGTATCTCGTCGCGGCATGATTCCAGTTTGAATCATTCACCCTTAAGTATCCTTTACGGTAGCCAAACGAGCCAAACACGAGTAGGACAAAAATCATACTTGGGAGTCATGGAAAGTTATATGTGTGCCAAACAGTCCTTTTCCTACGTTTGGTTTTTTTGGTCACGATTAACGTCACCTCAAGGACCATTAAAAAACATAAGTCACATAAGGACACTCACAAAATATTTGAGATAACGAGGTGTTCTTCAGGATTTAATCTGATTTATCTATGACTGAATCGCATTAAATTCGACTACTTGTGACTGGTATTATCGATTAGTACTGAAGTATAGGGTGGAGCACTACTTCAACATATGGGACCTATTCCCGTCATATGCGTCGAAAATAATGAAAACAGCTACATCCAACATTCATGCATCACATTTTTTGCTCAGATCTACGAATGCTGTACAAATATTGTACGGGGCTGTTTGGGAGACATATGTAAGGGAGTATGCCGAAATGGAGCCGCACCCTATACCTACACTGAAAAAAGTGTTCACATAGTTTCTATTGCACGGATAGAAATCAAGTTATACCTTTGGCAAATTTCTATTGCTGATTATTCTTAAAATGTATAAGTCAACGCCTTGCAAAAAAGTTAAAGAAGATCATGAGTCAAATGAAATGTATAAATGGCCACACATAGTGGTAAGAGGGGCATAGTGAGCATCCCGTGCACCAGCTTGGACTTCCGGCCGTTCGGAACAAATTGGTTGATGGTAGGATCAACATCATAATGATATTGAACCTACTACCAGTTGATTTGTTTCATGCAGCTGGAGATCCAGAGCCAAACTGCGGGTTGCTCACTATGCCCCACCTGTTCACTATGCCCCTCCTCCCCCTACCGTGTATACATTCTTATGTCCTATGTGTTTTGTCTTATGGAATGTATAAGGCTGATGTTTAGGCAAAAATGTATGAGTGAAACACATGAATAAAATAATTAATTTTCGTTTCATGTAGGAATAGGGTTAACTACCCCATTTTCGGCCTATTAAGTACAACCCGCATTTAGTCTTTCTTAATCTAGCGCAGTTTAGCACCAAACGGAATTTTATTATTACTGATGGCTTCCAAATTTATTTACCTTTCTGTACGTACCGTAAGATTTGATAAAGAGGAACCAATCGTTGAGATATTGCCAAAAGTCTAACACTGCTTCTTGACGCCAAACTCGGCCTACGGACTCTAAACTCCTCGGCCTAACGCATTGAAACGCAAATGAATTCACTAAAAATTGATTCGGTCGGAGCGCTTCTTTTGTTTTTGTGAATTATAGGTGCAAACCTTCACATCACGCGTTCTCATTGATTTCGTTCGGTAGCACCAAATAATTTCATGATTTAAGAGTTAACAAGTCAATTATGAGTTTGGTACGATACTTTAGTTAATAACTAAACTCATAAACTTGTTAACTATGAAATCATGAAATTATTTTGTTTTCTGCACGATAGGCCCAAAATGGGCGATTAGGCCGAAGTAGTTCTCTACCCTATCACATATTATAATAAATTATATGTGAATAATCATTGGACACATAAGGTTCATATGATTTCATTATTCCAATTATGGAATCAAATGAAAGTTATGTGAAATTCACATGGATATTTTCCACTGGTTATGTGATTTATTTTATGAGTGAGTTTCATTTCTAATAATAAAACTACAGCCAAATAGTGAAAAACTAAACAAATGTTAAATTGTGCCGCTCAGAATCCCATGAAACTACAGTCTAATTTTTCAAAATTACGTGTTTCAATAACCCATAGCACGAAAACGACTCATCTAATAAAAATGACGCCTGAGACAAAGTTTTAGGAAAATAGAATGGTTTTCCGTAAATAAATACACACTGAAAAAAATCAAAAATTAAACAAACTTCAATAACACAAAAGTGCCTTTTTTAAATGTTCAAACTTACGTTTATGTTCTACGATATTAGTCCATTTTGAAGTGTCCGTTGTGTCCATTTCAGAAACGTTGGCATTTTTGATAAGCTAGAAATTCTTTAAAATGTACTTTTAAACGGTTTTTTTTCATTTTTGGACGAAAATTTGTGATATTTTTTTTTTTTAAAGGCAATCCAGTTTCCTACAACTCTGTTTCAGACATTATTTTTATTAGTTGAGACGTTTTCGTGCTATGAATTATAGAAAAATATCAGATATGCCATTTTGAAAAATATAGGCGTTTTTATGCTGGTACGAAAAAAAAGGCAGCGTCTCAGGTTATTGGTAGTGCCCGTTTGTTTGAATAGCTAAAATTGTATTTAAGTGGCGGTTAATTAGAATTTGTATAACTAGTACCCCTACATTGGTGCCCAATGACGCTACGTACCTGTATAAGGGTACCGTACCTGTTAAATTTTAAGTGATCGCAATTTAATTGCTATTTTAATTATTTTAACTAACGGGTCGGTATTTTTTTTTCTGAAAAGTCTTGAAGCCTATATCACAGACAAACAGACATAACGCTCGCAAATTTTTCGTCGAACAAGCATTTAACGGTGAATTTAAAAGTATCGTATCGTCAATTCCCTTGCGTTTGACGTTTACACATTACCGCCATCTGTTCAGCGTAATGCACAGTGTACTCGACAGATGACCGTAATGTTTTACCGATGATGTTATACAGTGAGAAATATTCAATGTGTATGTCTGTTTGTATGTGCCTTGATCATCCATTTTTGAAGCATACACAACGTTATATAAAACCAGAATAATGAATTTGCAATTTACCATACACCTGGCTAGTGTTAACAGCGTTTTGTGACCAGGTGCCGCTAGTGAGAAGAAGTTCGAGAATTATATTTTGCATGACACTCGTTCTGCTAAGAGACTAAGAAACCCATGTGCCATACACGTTAAATGCGATAGTAGAAAACGGTAGCGCAGATCCTATACTGAGATTCCATGAATTTCAATAAATAAGTAAACACACAACATTATGGTGTGGTTTGTTTTGATTTCACCGACAGCTAGGACATGTGATTTTTGAACATTGACCCATGAAATGCGAATGAAATTCACATGATATCATGGTGACTGCCAATTAATCTTATTGTCGAGCAGTTTTGGGACGACATTCTACCAGCGATTTTACGGAAATGAAAGAATCAATTTCAGATTTTTCAAGCATTTTACAAATAAGACTCTATTTTCTCGAGGTTGTAGAAAAAAAAATATTGAAATATTGTTCCACGTTAAAGTTCGAGTGGTAGGAAACGTCATTTTAAACTGCTCGAATGATGTGATCCATGTCCATGTCAAAATTCATATTTGAAAACACATGAATGGAACGTGTGGATTTTTTTGAGTGAAGGAAAGGATGCTGGGTTATTTATTAAACTAAATCAATGAATTTGTTGTCGTGAGTGATGTGATCAATGATTACGATTTAGAACACAAATTAATATAAAAAAGGGTTGAGCTTGAAATTAAACTCGCGACCTTCTACTTGAAAAGCGGAAACGGTAACCACTACTCTACTGATTTCGTCTTGTAGTAAGGCTGAACCAGTGTTGTGGAATAATGAATCTATTGCGTCGTTTATAAAGCATTTACAAAGCATGCAATTAAAACATGGACGCATAGTGGTATAAGAGCTATTTTGCTGATTGTATTCACCTTTATAGAGTAATCCAATGAAATCTAATATAAGACGCCTAATAAAGGATTTTATTAAATCAATTGGAAACAGTCGAAAGCGTCAATGTATGTGCAAATTACACTTACTCTGTTTGTTATTAGATCAAACTTCTGGTTCTGAATCAGGATAACAGTCAACGTTGATAAAGCTTTTAATAAGTAAATTAATCATTTCAGAGCGAATAGCGGAATAAAGGCGCATCAATCGATCTCAATGAGCTTTTTTCAGCATATAATTCGACATCCTGTTTTATTCATTCATAGGGGAAATGTCTCTAATGTTGGCCTATGGATCTAAGATTGGGCCCATCGCTAAAAATCAGCTATTTATTAGATTTATCTAGATGAACGCGTTATTGGGACGTTACTAATGGATATTTTTGGTTGCTATTGAAAATTTAGTCGATTGCTGAATTTATGTATGGGCCCAAATTAGGGACACTTAGGCCGACATTACCTGCATTTCCCCTATATGCTTATTTGTGACTTTGAATTGTTTGTTGGGTAGGGTTAACTACCCCATTTCCGGCCTATTAAGCACAACCCGCACTTAGTCTTTCTTAATCTAGCGCAGTTTAGCACCAAACGGAATGTTATTATTACTGATGGGTTCCAAATTTATTTACCTTTCCGTACGTACCATAAGATTTGATAAAGAGAAATCAATCGTTGAGATATTGTCAAAAGTCTAACACTGCTTCTTGACACCAAACTCGGCCTACGGATTCTAAACTCGGCCTAACGCATTGAAACGCCAATGAAACGCCAATGAATTCACTTCGGCCTATCGGATGAAGATAAAAATGGCTTCGGTCGGAGCGCTTCTTTTGTTTTTTAAGAATAATGGGTGCAAACCTTTGTATCACGCGTTCTCACTGACTTCGTTCCGTAGATTATTAACTGAAGTATCGTACCAAACGCATAATTGACTTGTTAATTCTGAAATCATGGATTTATTTGAAGTTTTCTGCTCGATAGGCCAAAAATGGGCGATTAGGTCGAAGTAGTTCTCTACCCTATACCTATAGCTATAGTTGTGAGTGATTGTGAAAAGCATTACTCAACCTTTTCCCGGTTATCCAATAATCGCTACACAGTTTTCGCTTTTTTTGGTGGTATACTCCGTGTTTAGTGCAGCGCTGCCCAACGTGCGGCCCGTGTAAACAGTTACAGCATTTGGTTATTTTTGACAGTTCAGAGAGTCTGCGATTTATGGAGTTTTGAGCAAAAGCAAAAACTACTGGGTGGATTACTGAAAACCCAGCTGTTTAAAACCCCAGTAAAATTTTACCGACTTCGGTAGTTTAAACACTGTGATTTTCACGTCCGGTTGTGTCATAGAGGTAACTCAAAGACCAGAAGGTCCCGAAGAAACGTGCTCAACTTTTTGGCTCAGCTCTGGTACTCTCTTCGGTCCCAAGCTAATCGATTCACCCCTCGAAATATAGGAAAATCCACTAACCTCTCATTTTATCTGTCAAACTTTCATAGCGAATCAAAACAAACATAGTGCAGTACTAGAATTTCGACTAGAATGGGGTACGTTAATCGTTTGCTTGGGACGTATAGGCTAGTCAAGTAGTGAGCCAATTTAAAATCGTTAGTTTCATATTGATTGTTGGTTGTATTGGTGCGATATGTAAGAGATGGTTCGTGAAAATCCGAGGCAAATACATACCTAAGAGGAAGAGATGACAATTGGCTTCTTACTCTTTAATTTCTCTCTCTATCTCTATCTTACGCACATCAAATCAGCCAATCACGAGCTGGTTCACGTTTTACAGAAAAGTGGTTCATTTTTGCCCCCGTATTGGCACCTCTTCTCTTAGATACATATTAAATCGCTGTCAAACTCAATTTGACAGATCTAATTTCGTACATTTTTTAGGTTAAGTCAGAGGAAAATAATAAACAACTTCACACGGCGATGTACCCGCTAGTGTGCGTGCGTTAAACATCACTAATCTCTATAGAGCTTTTTGACGTTTAATCCGCGCACACTACTGCACCATTTAAATCGAACGAGTGCGAGCAAGAGGGAAACAGACTAGTGGGAAAACAAACAGTGCATTCATCAATGTGTGCTAGATAGAGAAAGGCAATTAAACGTCAGAAACCCGCATAAGCGCGAACCATAAATTGACCTTACCGATAATGGTTATAAATTGTTTATAATCCCTGCTAAACTTCAACTGAAATGGTTATGGAACTTTACATGAACGTTTAATGATAAAGTTTTAACCTTAAGTATTATAGTTTTTTGGAAGTGGACCTTACAAATAATGGGTTGTTAAGAACCATTACCATTCAAAATTCTGGTTTTCTCCATACATTTTCGGAAAGAAAACTATACTAATACCTTTTAACTTATGGTTTGAGAACATTAATGGTAATGGTTATGGTAACCAGTAAGGTCCATGAATGGTTTTGTAAAATCGATCAACTTTATGTGGAATATATCGCGAATTGGTTGCCTGTAAATTACTGATTACCAATTCACGATATATTTCACGTAAAGTTGAGCGATAATACAAAACCATTAATGGACCTTACTGACTACCATAACCGTAACCATTAATGTTCTCAAACCATAAGTAAAAACGTTCTAATATAGTTCTCTTTCCGAAAATGTATGGAGAAAACAAGAATTTTGAATGGTAATGGTTCTTAACAACCCATTGTTTGTAAGGTCCGCTTCCCAAAAACCATAATACATAAGGTTAAAACTTTATCACACAAACGTTCATGTAAAGTTCCATAACCATTTCAGTTGAAGTTTAGCAGGGATTATAAACAATTTATAACCATTATCGGTAAGGTCATGTGATGGTTCGCGTTTATGCGGGAAGGTCTATAAACCTACACGCTATTTCAAAACTACCCAAATTTGGGTAGAATCCACCTAGTTCTGTCAAAACTGAACCTACCTAAAAATAGGTAAACTGTGTTGGTAGTGATAAGTTGACAAATGAACAACATTGACATGAATCGTTTCGACGTTGTTCATTTGTAAACTTGTCACTCCCAACACAGTTTACCCATTTTTGGGTAGGTTCAGTTTTGACCGATTTGGGTGGATTCTACCCAAATTTGGAGTTTTGAAATAGCGTGTATACTATCTACTCATAAAAGGTTCACTGTGTACCAGCACGCAGCCACATATAAGCGGTGTTTACAATGGTGGTGTAAATATATTCACCCGCGATATCATGATGTCTTGCACATCAGATGTTTTTGACAATTTTTGCACATGGGTATTCGCATCAATCTTAAATACATGCACAGAAAAACAAAACTACCCACCGCTTGGGTTTTTTAAACTCAAATTTGAGTTATTTGACCTCTGCCCGTTTCATTTCCTCTCGCTATTGTTGTCAAAAATAGAACGAAAGATTCGACTCAATCGTCTAGTTCCGTACGAGAAGCCAAAATTGAGTAATATGCGATATACCCAAATTTGAGTTAATTGAACTTAATTTTGGGTAGAAAAAATTGAAAATAACTTAGCGATGGGTATTTTTTTTTGCCGTGCTTAAATGCAAACTACTTTGAGCTGGTTTATCCAAATTTGGCTTATCGTACGGAACATGGGAGATGAGTGAAAAGAACTTAATTTTGGGTTGTTTTGAATTTCTGTGTGAGGTATCCAAGGCTGATGTCGAGAGGAGGCTACCAGCACAGAACAGAAGAGTAAGTGCATAAAAATCGGTGAATTGAAAAGTTGTACATTTTTCTGCTCTATTGTATACAAACGATGCGTTGTGGTAGCGTTCCACGCGGCCTTTCTATGTGTACTCACACTATCATAGCATGCTTCCTGTCTTAATTGCAGGCACAATAGGCCTTCTATCGCAAGGTGCGCTAGTGTTCGTCAATGAAAAGTGGAGCCACTTTCTGATCCGAAGTTCCACTTCTGTTCTGTGCTACCAGTCAGTTTCTGTTCTGTTCTGGCTCTAATGGTCGAGTGTGGGTCTCCGTTTGTCTTTCGTGAAAATAATTGAAATTAGTGTTATCGATATAACAGTGAGCTTAGTTGTTTTCTATTGATCGCTATCCAGCATCGTGGGATTGACCCATTTCAGTAGTCACGGTAAGTAACCAAAACATTTCAGAACACGACCAAGTATAATTTATTTAATCTAAGATCCTGTTGCTTGTATCCCAGGTTGTACATATTTTCAGGTCAAGGAAAATGCAGTCCAATAATTGCAGAACAATACAAATGTTCTCTTACTTCTTCAGTGTCCTTAGTCCATGCCTATTTTCCATTGTCAAGCCCATATTTCATTTGTAGAACAGGCGATCACCATAATACCAGAAAAACGAATTATATGTTTTTATCCGGAAACTTGCATTTGATGAACCACTTCGTCAAGCAGTTTGCCAGCGATTTTACAAAACTGGGCCAACAAATTACTATCAAACGCACCACTTCTGTCTACTTTGCTCGTAGTACTAGAAGAAGAAAAATAATCTGAAAATATGTTTATTTCGACTGCTCAAATTAAATAGTTAGTTGCAGAAGGCCAGTTTTTGTTTGCAGGAAGCATAATGCGTGAAGATAGCCTGATTACGATCAAAGCATTAAATTTATAATTTTTGAAGGAGGAGAGCACTACTGGAAACCTCGGAAATGGGACAAATAACTCGGACAAACGATCAAACACGCGAAATATCGGAGAATAGGAATACAACTGTTATTTTCGTCTTTCGGTTACAGAATGTGTAGGCTAAGTGAAGAGTAGTATGAAAACGTCACCAACAACAAAATACAAGATGATTCAATATACATAGGTGACTTCATCTCTGTCGTCTGGATGTAGAGGTAGAACACTAGTGGTCATTCTACTCCCACACTCCTCCTGAATGACCACCGACTTCGCCAAAGCCGATAGTCCAATCCGTTCGATGAACTTGTTGAGCATAAGCCGACCCAACGGCTTCGTCAAAGCAATCATTTCACATGAAGGACAATACACCAATACGATTATATTCCGTTCACACAAGTCACGAATGAAGTGTTTCTTTGTGTCGATGTGCTTCACTCCTCCACTCGATCGTTCGACCTTCGCAAAGCAGATGGACCCTTGATTATCCTCAAAAATGGTAATCGCATCAGCTTGAGGTACACCGAGATCATTCAGCAGTTTGATCCAGATTGTCTTCTGACACGCCACGGTGAGTGCGTTATACTCCACCTCCAACGAAGAGAGAGCGACCGACCGAATCCTGTCCTTTGCTTATCGAGCATATCGGTCCAAATCCGTAGAAAAATATTACACCAGTAGTAGACCGCCTGGTTCTCCGATCCCAATCCGAGTCAGAAAATCCGATCAACTTCCATTCCTGTCCCGGTTCGAATGTCAGCTTCTGATCTTTCGTCGCGTTCAAATACTGCACGACACGTTTAGCCACAAACCAGTCACTTTGATTTGGTTCGGCTACCTTTCGTCCAAGCAATCCCACGCAGACAGAAATATCTGCCCTAGCATTGACAGCCAAATACAAAAGAGCTCCCACAAGGCTACGGTACGATGTCTGATCCGGAAATTGCTTATTGTCATTGTTCACAGACAGGTTCCCCGGAACCCGGTGGTTAACGCATGAACAATTCGACAGTGAGCATGCATAAGGGCGAATACGCGATGATCGATTCTCTTCGTCGATTTTTTCTTTTGTTAATAACTCGCTAGATTTAACGTTTCTCGGAGCGTGTGCTGTTGCTTTTGATAGCCAATACAACCTGTTACTACTCTGCATTGAACAAATTCTTGAAAATTGTTTCGCTTAGCTGTAGCAATGCAAAGAGAAAATCGATGAAGAGAATCGATCATCGCGTATTCGCCCTTATGAATGCTCACTGTCGAATTCTTCTTCCACTGTGCCATTCAAATACGCAGTTTTTACGTCGTACTGTTTCAGCACTAACCCCTTCTTGCCCACAACAGCCAGCAACGCACGCAACGTAGTAATACGCGTCACCGGGGCAAAAACATCCGTATATAGTCAACACCAAACATTTGCGAGTAGCATTGGGCAGGGGATAAAACGGTTGACGTTTTTTACTACACTCGCTTCGTTGTCGTGCGCGACAGCCTGTTTGTATTCGTACTTTCATGCTCTACCATCGTCTCTTACACATCACAAACGATAGAACAACATTCGAGCAAAAAGAAAATTATCAAATAACTATCATACGACATGTGTGATTTCATTCTAATTTCTCAGTTTGGTGTAAATTGAACTATTTCTGATCAGAAATGTTATTACTAGGACATCGTTGCTTGCTATTTTCAGAATTCACACAAGCAAAACATCAGCAGCTATTATTATGAGAAAAACTAAAATTCATACATTAGCGACGGTCTTCGGCGACAGTGTCGTATGACAGAGCCTGTCATATGACATTTTAGTTTGGTACTGTAATTTGATAACTTGTTTTGCAAGCGTCGGAAGCAAAGGCAGTCGATTATTACAGAAAATGTGTCGACTACGTTGACCGCTTACAAACTGGCCCTGGGCAACAATCCTCGCTTTATGTTTCACCACCTTTCCGTTTTCATCGCGCTTGAGTTCAAACACCCACTTCGCACTTATCGCTTTCTTTCCAGGTGGCAATCTCACAAGCTCCCACGTTTCGTTTTGTTCGTGAGCCTTGAGTTCATCGTTCATCGCATTTATCCACTCTGGCAAGGCCATTGCCTCCCGATAGTCTTCGGGTTCTTCATCGTTGTAGATAATATATGTTGATAATAAATTAAAAGTAATAATAGTTCTAGTGTATTCAAAAAATAATAATGCATGTGATAATAATAAATCGTGTGTAGCCTAGTAGCCTGCTACCTCAAACAGAATGTGAATAAAATAAATAAAACAAAAGCACTTAGCTCTCAGAAACGCGAGAGTGTGAGAGTGAAAAGGAGAAATAAAGCGAAAGCACTAATCTCTCAAAAGCGCTAGAGTAATTCTAGTACGTCTCTGAGAGAAACATGTAGATAAAGCATCGCAAACAGGAAAGCTTCCATAGAAATTAAGAGCTGGAATTGTAGTACGTCTCTGAGAAAACACGTAGCTAAAGCATCGCAAACGGGAAAGCTTCCATGGAAATTGAGAGCTGAGAGAGGATAACTTGATGAGTTTTGAGACAGACGTGAACAAGAACAGTTCAGTTCAGTTGTGTGTATCAATTTACAGATTGAAAAGATGGAGAAATCTGGGAAATCCGACAATCGTGAGACCACAAAATCGTCATATCTTCTTGGAAGAACACCTCGCGTAGAGCGCGGTGCTCTTCTCTGCATCTGTTGTCCAGATTCGTGAATACTTTCATCATTGAAACAAAAAAAAATTACTCTCGTCATCAGCGTCCTCGTAAATTGTTTCTTCTTCTACTTCCTCTTCAGGCTCTTCAACCGCCTCTTCACTTTGGTTCGGGACCAGGATTACTACCCGAATAAATCACAACCGTACGATTACCATATTGAAAATGGTTTATCTTCCTGTGAAAACCATAATGAAAATGTTTCAGTCAACTTCAATCGAACCATACCTAGATAAAGTTTTGACCAGGCTTCCAAATAGTACAGCCTCCTCGCGACAGTTGGTTTATACCTGAATTGACAGTTGCTTTGTGTGCTTACTGCCGCTTGCTACCGTACGTTCAGATCTGAATTCGAAGTGTATTGGCAACAGCGCACGCACGAACGAATGAAAGCTGTATTAGAACAGTCGCATCTATACCCGCTTTGCTAAAATCATCGTGCTTGGAACGTAGTGAACCGAATGGGCTGTATTTATACATTTCTTTATGACCAGGTTCTCAATGTTTCTGTCGTCATAACAGCCTTCACAAACCGACGACATCCCTCAGCTTACCCAAGTGGCTGTTACGAAAAGGCTGTCACGAGACATTATATACAATTGATATACGGCAGTGGAGTATGGAAGAAACCCAGAAGAATGATCCCGAACAGATATGTCGGCCCGATGTCGGATCAATGTAAGGTCAATTTATGGTCGACGTCGGCCAAATGTCGGGTCGATGTCGGGTCAATTTTGTGTTTATGTCGGGTCAATGTCGGGCCAACATCGGGTTGGGGTTTGGTAGAAGTCAGGTTGGTGTCGGGTAGGCTTATATTTTTCGCCGGAGACCGCGCGTTTTTAAAAAAATATCGGATGAAAATTTTGCAATGGGCAGCACGAACGTGATAGCAACCGAACGAGCTCCGGCGCCACACTGGTAGTGTAGTAGCAGTCTTACGACATACAAACAAAATTTCAAAGGCAGCAGCAACGAATCGGCAGTTCGACGGACTGCTTGTTGTATGTACGAGGAACGTTACGAATGACCATCCGAGGCTGTCATAGCCGAACGAACAAAATACATGACTAAGAACGAGCTGTCGTGTACTGCACAAGACGGCAACGTTGCATGTCGTATAACAGCCTCACTGTGGGCTGTCGCTTATAGTTCAATCTCAAGGCTGTCGTAGGGAAAAGAAAGTGACAGCCGTTGGAATACTGTCATGAGGCGGTACTTTTGGTATGCCTGGTTTTGACCATATTGATTAAAGTTTTTGAAAACTCAACCATACGAACAATGGGTTGCTAAGAACGTTCACCATACGAAATCTAACTTTTTCCCATACATTTTTTGCAAAGGAACTATAGCCTAACCACATCAGAAAAGGTTCTAGTTGGATATGTGAATCCTATTCCCATTATCGTTCGAATAAGGTAGTACGGTTTAGAACCAACCATTGTTGATAACTTCAAGATATACTATGTGCGGGTAGAAATTACGATACTTATTGATGATATAATACTGTTGTACCATATGCTGAATACAGCAGATATGGGTTGTTCTTTAATTTTAATGTGATTGGCAAGACTTCATTTTGTGGATACCTCCCTTGCTCTCGGTATTATTTTTTATTGCATTCAAAGTGTTATAACACATCATCGACTGGAAATGCTCTCGCAACGTGGGGCTTACGGTAGTGATGAAACGTCGCTAGAACTATTTCACAGCCGCAGACAGTAATGAGCAAAGGCATACTTCAAATCTCCGCGTACATCGTTCGTGTTAGGCAAAAGGTGTGCGTTTGACTTTGTACTGTCGCATTAATGGCCCGTCATACTGCCGTACTCTAGCGGGAACTATCCACCTACCGTCTTTTAAAGATCATTCTCTAGCTAATAAATTATCACACTAAAGCTTCATATTCGATAGCATTTCCAACCAATTCTGATTTTTTATTGATTTAAAGATAAATGGAATAAACAAATGTTTACACACTGCAAAACAAATCTCCATTCTATTTCTAGTTGATAAATATGCACCGGTAAAATGAACCCGCTTCGATTTCCTTTTTTCAAAATTCCCTTCGCATGTAGACCGCTGTTAGCCATCATGGTTGGGATTGTCAAAAACCCTAAATATGTTTGTGGAAAATACATGCACTTTTAAGGAATACTTTATACTGTAAGCTGATATTACTTACGTTATTATTTTTTCTCGACGTTAAAACCGATTAAAACAGGTTTTTCATTTGGAGTAAGGGTTTAAAAATGCAATAACTCTGAAAAATCCTCCCCTTGGCTAGTTTTTGCACCTTGATGCTGGTGGGCGGGCTTAATTTCATGCTTTTTAGTGGAGTGTTGGAGACGGTAGGTTTATGGTCGGCGTTGCTGGCTCATGCCGCGATAGAATGGCGCCATAGGCAGGCAATGGGGATTACTAAGCTTCCCCTCTCTGATAAACCACTGCATGAAAGAACCAAAGATCTAGTCTAGCAGTGATAGTATCACACTTGTTACTCCTTTGATTGAGAGCCGCGTCGTAGTACGCTTACGTATAGGCACTGACGTTGGGTGTGATACTGGCGGGTTTAGCCGTAAATCACTCTTATTTTATTTATTTTTACGCAGATAGATTTATTTGGGTTTGCAAGGGAATTATGTATACTACATATTGAAATATTTCCGAAAGTGCCCAACGGTGCTCCTTCTATTTGCGTGACAAGCTTTCATTGTTGTTTTCATTGAGGTATTACTCAGGAAACAATGTTAAACATCATTTTTGTACATGGTATTGTAACTAATCTTATATGTGCTTCATGTTGATTTGGGATAAGTGTTTGAACTATGGCTCGAGATTCCCACTGTGGCGTGCTTCTATTGTGACATACCCATACGTATTTTTGTAGTGCGACATAGTGGAAGCGTGTGAGCATAGTTGGAGCATATACCCTATATAATTTAAAAATCAGTTAGGAAACTAACTTCAAAATGAAGCATTTTAGTCACATGAAGGTGTTACCTGTGTTGAACTACGATATAATAAATAGGTATAGGTCAAAATTAAAAGTACTTGAAACACGTTTAGTTTTAGATTATAAGCACAAGTGCACTTAATAAAGCATGGGTTATGGTTGATTAGGTGAATTAGAGCTTTTAATGATTTATTAAATTAGACTAATGAGATATCATAATCATTAAAAAAAAACTTACATAAGAAACTTCAGAAAGTCTAATGACATTAAGTAGATTAACAAAAGAATTAGGATGCGGGGGGGGGGGGGTCCGCTTAGGGAGGCAACTAACCTTTAAAGTTGTAGAATAAATCTTCTTATTTAGTATTGAACTTTAATAAGAAAACGCAAGCAGACCAATAGCATTAAGCAGATTAACAAGGAGAGGAATAGTTGAGGAAATAAGTAAAAGTAGAGGTATGTGACAATTAATAGCTTTTAAACTTTTGGAGGTATTGTATTCCCCTGAGTTTGTTGTACTCGATTACTATATTATTCTCTCAATACGCGAAATCTCTTATAAATGCGGTTTAAGCATTTGAGTTAACTTATTTCTTAGTGTTCAAGTACTTACATTTGTAAACAGCAGTCAATGTTAATCTATGAACTAAACCCTACGTAAAATCGATCTTTCCTTATGTGGTATTGATGTACGTTTAACTTTTCGCGGCTGTCGGAATCAACGCGCCTACGTCTACGGAGCTCACGCAGAAGTGATTAGCAATGCGGTAGAGCTCACCAAAAGTTTTTTTGAGCTTCTGTAGTATAGAATTTGTTCGGTACGGTCGCAAAATCTTGAAATGATTAATACGTGCGGTAAAATAACTAAATTGAAACAAAGCTCAACAGTAAAATAAGTAGAATATTTAAGGAAACCAAAATTAATCAACTCGCACGGCTTTCGGAATTCGCACGGTTTTCGTAACTTACATAATTTAGATATTTCGTTCGAAACGGATTAACTTATTCAGTCGGTTTACTACGCGGATGTATCTACGCGCACACGTCACAGCATTTTTTCTATAACTATCTTGAAACAATACATACGGAATCCAGTGTTCAAGCGGCCAACATAGGCTAAAGGGTGATACGGTCAAAATTTGGTCAAGGGAAAACGCGTGTAAATCGGTGAAATCGTTTATTTAAAAAATCAAATTAAATTTCTTTTTCAAGTTCAATTAGTATAAAATTCAGGAAAAATATTCAGTTAGGCTTCCGCTTTTCCAAATCCGAATTGCCGGGCCTTACGCTTGACCCCTGCCATCAGATTTTGTACAGCCACCTTGTCCACCTTCTTCGCCGCAGAAAGCCAGTTTGCCTTGAACTGCTGCTCGCCCTTAGCAGTTTTTTTTGGTCTTCTTTAGGTTCCGCTTGACAATAGCCCAGTATTTCTCAATTGGGCGGAGCTCTGGCGTGTTGGGAGGGTTCTTGTCCTTGGGAACCACCTGCACGTTGTTGGCGGCGTACCACTCCATGGCCTTTTTACCGTAATGGCAAGATGCCAAATCCGGCCAAAACAGTACGGAACAACCGTGTTTCTTCAGGAAAGGCAGCAGACGTTTATTAAAACACTCTTTCACGTAAATTTCTTGGTTGACAGTCCCGGAAGCTATGAAAATGCTGCTTTTCAAGCCACAGGTACAGATGGCTTGCCAAACCAGATATTTCTTTGCGAACTTTGACAGTTTCATGTGCTTGAAAACATCTGCTACCTTTCCCCTTCCTTTTGCCGTATAAAACTCCTGTCCCGGAAGCTGCTTGTAGTCGGCTTTGACGTAGGTTTCGTCGTCCATTACCACGCAGTCAAACTTCGTCAGCATCGTCGTGTACAGCCTCCGGGATCGCGCTTTGGCCGTCGTATTTTGTTTATCATCGCGATTTGGAGTCACTACCTTCTTGTAAGTCGATAGTCCGGCTCGTTTTTTGGCTCGATGCACGGTTGTAGACGATACACCCAGCTTATTTGCGGCATATCGGAGAGAGAGGTTAGGGTTTCGCTTGAAACTACCGGCAACTCTCTTTGTCGTCTCAGCGGCTTCCGGTTTTCGATTTCCCCCCGATCCAGACTTCCTGGCTGTCGACAAACGTTCCCCAAACACTTTAATTACATTTGTAACGGTTGATTTGGCAACTTTTAGCGATTTTGCCAACTTTGCGTGCGAGTAGCTCGGATATTCGCGATGCGCGAGCAAAATTTTGATACGCTGCTCTTCTTGCTTGGACGGCATATTGACAACTGAAGAGTGAATTCCAAAATCAAAATAGGAGCAACATTCTACACACACACACCTTCAAAATGAGGGGTGTTCAGGTTTTTTAAATGCAAAATTGAAAGAAATACGTCAAGTTGATATTGACCAAATTTTGACCGTATCACCCTTTAGTCCTTCTGCTGTATTGTCAAAGATAGAAGCAAAATTGATTCAAATGGGTCAAGTCTTGAAAACTGAGCTGTCACGCAGCTCCAGCTTGATACCCAATAAAAAAAAATGCAATAACTCTGAAAAATCACGACCGCCGTTCCAAACAAAAGCGTTTTCTTCTATTTGCGCCAAATGTGAAAACATAAAGCAACCATAAGCGAAACACGAAATCGTACAAGTTGTTTACAACTTTTATTCGTAATGTTTTGTAATAGTTTAATATAGTCTCGAATAGTTGATCAACCGTAACAAAATGTAGCTAGAACATACACAGTTCGAAAAAGTAGTGTAAATTTCTGTTTAGTATGATGCACATAAATGGAGCGTCACATATCATATAAGTTTACATTATATATCATGTAAAGTTTTGAGACATTTAATGCAATGTAGCAAATATTGTATACAAAAGCCCATTGTTGTAAACAAAATTGTTTACAAGTTGCTCGGTAGCGTTACTATTAAAATTCAGAATTTTTATCTGTGTACCAGAAACTGTAACAGTAGAAAGTAGTGTTTCTTTTATGTTTATTACATTCAGTAAACCATATCAAAACTATTTTGTATAACGTTAAAGTAGCTAGTAAGGTGTCAGTGAAGTTTTAACTGTTCAAGAAATGGTTATTTTCTATGCGGGAACAAAATACAAGATGATTTAATATACATAGGTGACTTCGTTTTATCTCTGTCGTCTGGATGTAGGGGTAAGAAACTAGTGGTCATTCTACTCCCGCAATTTGCAATTTATTTCTAACAAACACGAACCTGCCAATTAGACAACTATACATCAGGCCAAGAAATAAACATTCAACACTCATAAAATAAATCACAACCAGTGGGAAATATCCATGTGAATTTCACCTAACTTTTATGTGATCCCATAATTGGAAATTGCACCACTAAATCACATGAACGTTATGTGTCCAATTAAATCTATAAGCTTACTCACATAGAATTTCTTATGTTATGTGATATTCAGATAAAAATCAGTATTTTTTTATTGGAAAAATATTATATGCGTTCCTAATAGAAACTATGAGAAAACTTTTTTCGGTGTAAGTTGAGCTGAAGGCTATTGTTGATAGTGTTATCCTAAGAGAAAAGTAGACAATACGGGAGCGAAAACGAACCACTTTTCTGTCAAACGCGAACCAGCTCGTGATTGGCCGATTTGAAGTGCGTAATATAGAGATAGAGATAAAGATAAAAGAGTAAGAAGCCAGTTGTCGCCTCTTCCTCTAGGTGTTATCTAGAGAGGTTCTAGTATAAGACTGGCTGGTTTTGAGCCAAACGACCTCTCAAAGCCAGAGCCATCAAGCAGCGTCTATCTTGATTGCATTGGCAGTGTTGCTAGAAACCACCCAGGCATAGGTTGCCAAGGCAGATTGTTTTGAATCTGCTCCTCTCTTATACCATAGAAGTAACTCGAAGACCAGAAGGTCTCGAAGAAACGAGCTCAACTTTTTGGCTCAGCTCTGGTACTGTCTTCGGGCCCAAGCTAATCGTTACCTCTATGGTAGTACAAAAAGTTTGCTTTCCCCATAATTCCCATACAAACTGTAAGTGGTTTGTGCACAGCCATTTTTAAACTAAATAAGTTCAATTTGTTGGAGACTAATTAGGGCCCATGAAAAATGATGTTGAAAGCAAATTTTCTTACCTTTAATTTGGTGTTAAAATAATTGATATTGCTTCAATTGTAGTCGGAGATATTTGTATTTTAAACAAACTTTTTTCAGTGAAATTTCATGTTTAGCTGCATCTTGAAAACTCTTCTACTGAGATTTTTCTGGCTACATTTTTGGATTCAACACACGATTTTACATGGGGAATGACCATCAGCGTACAAAGTTCATATATGCTGTAAACTAGTGTTATTTAATGGATACATCAATTGTTCATGAAAAACCAGCTCCACGTTCCATTAAAAACTCTAGAATTAAATCGGAATTAATTGGATTCTTTTAAAACTTTGGATTTAAATCAAGAAAAATATAATCATTTTGGCCTCCTTTGAACCATAGTGCACTGTGGAGCAAAAATTTCAAATGTTGCATCACTCTAGTAACCACCCGAAAAAAAATAACAACAAAAATACATTAAAAAACAATGTAACAACAAGACGAAAATTATTGTCCTAACAATGATTTATATTGTTACGTCTACAATAAATTTACCTTGATTTATGTTGTACTAAACAGTAAATTTCATGGTAAATGGAAAATTTACAATAAAAAAGGGGGGTTGTTAAGTATCTTAACAATGAAATTTTCGAGATTTCCTCATATAATTTTTTTTTCAATAACATTATATATTATTGTTATTTACTGTTGGTTGGAAAATTTATTGATTAAAAAAAATAACAGTGTACTTTAGAATGTATGTGTTGGCTTGACAGATCTACTTTATCGACTTTAAAGAGAAATTGAAAAAAATAAAACATCGCCCCGGGAAGGGAAGGGGGGGTGGTATTGTCTTTTACGGGTGTCCTTTTTTTTACTGGTTATGGATTGAGATTCGATCCGGAACTTGTGAGAAATGCAGGCCTACTCCCCTGCGATCGATCTCCCTAGGTCACGTCTCCTTGGTGGTTGAGCGTCGTTGATTAGTTAATGCATTCGACTGGAGAGAATCGCCCATGAAAGATGCTTCCACCTGAGAGTTCCTTCCTGACATCTTCAAGTGGTGGATTTTTTTTTATTATTATTGTATGATTATTGACTGCACGGAAACGGTCTGCATTAAGCGGGATTTAGATGAGGCAGGTGAGTTGAATTCAACTCAAACCGATCTGGTCGTAGGCGTTCAATTGACTTGGCAACGAATAGAGCAAGTCCGATATCGGTCAGATTTCTGGACTTTCATTTCGCAGTTCAAGTGAGTTGAACGCTGAATTGAACCATCTTAACTCAGCTTTAGAGAGGGTCTAGGATAAGAGATGAGCGGACGCGGACTGGCAGGTTTTGAGCCAAACGAACTGTCAAAGCCAGAGCCATACGAGCAGCGCCTATCTATATTAAATTGGCAGTGTTGCTGACCCTCTCTGCATGCTTCAATAAGATTTATTTTTATTGTTCGTGAAGTAACCCACAATGAAAACACACCAATATTTAATGTAACAACAATTTTTATTGTAATAGATTTGTTCATTATTGTTCATGGTTGAATCATGTTAACAATAAAAATAAATGAAAAATACGATAAAAATCATTGTAACAACATTTTATTATATACATTCATTAAACAGCTAGGTTGCAGTTTTGCCGTTTTCGGAAGGGTGCAACATTATAACAATCATTTTTACTGTCGACAATAAATATTAATGTTAGAGCATTGTTTCCACTGAAAATTTCACTGTAATTTTTTTTTCGGGCATTGTTCATTTGGAAAGTGAAGTGCTTCAAAGAATTTATGCCGTTTAACAAAGGTTTTCTATACAATATCGATAATTTGAAATCCGATACGATACCGAAACTGATATTAAAACCAAACGCGATCGATAACGATAAAACTATGTTTTGCACAGCCCTATTAAAGCTCATATATAGGAATGAGAGGGGCATATTGAATAGGTGGGGCATAATGGGTATCCGGCACTACAGTCCCAAACCTCTAATTGTTCGAAACAAATTAATTGGTAGTTGGTTCAATTCCGGGATATGAAGCTGCTGCTTGTTTGTCACATTCGAGGCACACTGGCGGTGTTGCTTTTTATGTCAAAGAATCAGTTCAATTCAATCTTCGCCACAACGAAGTTATTGATGACAATTGGTTCTTAGGAAATGCAGTTGAACGTGGTATAAAGTTGGATAATTATGGTGTTTTTTTATCATTATCCCAGGTCTATTGACCAGCGTTTTGTTGAAGTTTTAGAGAACTGGGTCGATACATTCCTTAATTCTAGTAAATTAATTATATTAGTTGGTTATTTTAATATTAATTGGCGTGACAACTATAATTCGAATCGTTTGAAGCGCTTAGCTGGTTTTTTTTTTCAATTTGAAACAAACGGTAGATGAATATACGTGTAATTCCCGGCACAGTAGAACTTTGATTGACCATGTTTATTCTAATTTTTGTTCTGTCAGTTCAGTTACTCAAGCTTATTTGAAAATAACCGATCATGAAACTTTAAAGATTAATGTCTTAGACCATGTTAATGATAACGATAATTTTGTAAGTGCAGGAGGAAATATTCGAAGCAGGCTGTTTCGAATCTTGTTGAGAGAAGCGTCGATTTTCCATTAGTTGGTGGGACTTTAGATGAATATGCAGCTGTTCTTACTAACGCTTTGAAAACGCGTACTAATCAACTAGTTGAGCAAAAGTGTGTTTCTTTGAAAAACTCGAACAGCTGGTTCTTTGGATCTTTTGAATCTTAAACTTAAGAGGGACAAATGGTACAAAAAGTTTTGTAGATCTAATAGCGATAATCATTGGAATAGGTACACGGTCACGAGTAATAAATATTCACAATCGATAAAGAAAACTCGATGTGAATGTATTCAGAGGAAAATTGATCAGCATCAAAACAACAGCAAAGAGTTATGGAAATTTGGAAATCTTTGATGAAGCCTAGTAATTGTAAATTGTGTTCCATAGCTTTCGATGGCATATTAGAACAGTCAGAACCAGTAATAGCTTCTAAGTTTAATGATTATTTCGTGAAGAGCGTTTTACTAATCAATCAATCTATTGAACTGGTCTATGAACCGGATGAAATAAAACAGTCAATTAATAGTAACTGTAGATTTAATGTTTTTTACCCAATTACATTAGATAAACTTAAACATATTTGATTTTCTTTAGGAAAAACGGCTGGAGTAGATAATGTGAATGCAAGAGTTATTCAAGTTGCTTTCATGTCATTTGATACACTCTGCTGGACCTTATTAATCAATCATTGCAATCTGGCCACGTGCCGCAAATTCGGAAAGTTTTTTTTTTTTTATACAGGAGGGAATCTGCTCCCAAACACCTGAGAAGATAACTCAGGGTGTGGGGATGGGAGAAGTAGCACTCCCGACCCACTAAACTTTACCCTGTGCTCTAGGCCCTTGCCCTCCCCGGAACCGCCCGAAAGCATTACGTCATGGGAGGGGGCCGGTTGCGCTATGGCGCATCACTAAGTGTTGTGTCAGACGTGACACTCGCTACTGCACAGTGAGCAGCTGTGCAGGGCCTTCCTCTTGTTGTTCGCTGTTAGTTGTTCGCCTGAGTTCTAGAGCAGATGTGATAGCCAGCCAACTGTCCAGGGCCAAACAGGACAGATGTGACCGCTTACCAGCTGCGTGTGCTAAGCACTATAAGAACCCGGTGTCACTTTGCACAACGAGGGTTTGTGCAGGGCTTATCAACCTGCTGGGACGAGCTGGATGGGGTTCCAGTGTCCTTACTCTGCGGTAGTTCGTTTAGCCGCAATATCTCTCCCTTGGGTTCGATTATTAACTTTTCCAGGGCACACCACGAGGAGGCGAACTACTTCATGTCCCAGCGGCGCCGGTGGTGTAGTGGTAAAAGCTTGATTACCTCTCACCCCAGCAGGCCTGAATAACTACTATGCAACATGGCTTCTTTAAAGGCCGTTCAACAACTACGAATTTGCTCGAATTAATTAATTATTTCTTGAATGCAATGGATAACGGAAACCATGTAGAAGTGTTGTATACAGATTTCAGCAAAGCGTTTGATCGAATTGACATACCCATGCTTCTTTTTAAACTTCAAAAAATGGGAATTCATTACGCACTCCTCAAGTGGCTTGCATCATATTTAACTGACCGCCAAAAAATAGTAAAATACAAAGGAATGACATCAAATCCCGTTGATGTCACTTCAGGAGTTCCTCAAGGCTTACATTTAGGTCCGCTTTTATTTATTCTCTTCGTCAATGACATATCTCTCATTATTAAGAAATTGAAAGTTTGAATCCATACTGACGACATTAAACTTTTTTTAGAAATAAAAGATGCCAAAGACATCATCACATTCAAAGAGGAAATACAGATATTCCATACTTGGTGTCAAAAAACTGCTACCATTAAATATAAAAAAAATGTAACTCAATTACCATTAGTAGAAAACGAATCCTACCCGATATAACAATCACTTTAGAAAACCAGATCGTAGAAAAGTGTGATAGAGTCAGGGATCTAGGTGTTATTTTGGACTCAAAACTTACTTTCACAGATCATTATAACATAATTATTAACAGAGCTTACAACATGCTTGGTTTCATAAAACGTTTCTGTTATAACTTTCACGATCCGTATTCGATAAAAACATTTTAAATTGCTTATGTAAGATCGATATTAGAATATTGCAGCATAGTTTGATCTCCTTTTTCAATCACACACAAAGAAAGAATAGAGTCCGTTCAAAAGCAGTTTCTATTGTATGCACGCCGCAAGTTAGGTTGGACTGTATTTCCTCTGCAGTCTTACACAGCTCGGTGTATGCTCATAAATATCAAAACATTTAAAGAGCGTCGTGAATTTGCTATGATTTCTTTCGTAAACGATATCGTATCACATTGATTCAATAGAGCTATTTCCATCCTTAAATGTATATACACCATCTAGGCATTTACGAAATAGAAATATATTTGCTACAAATCGTCATCGTACGAATTATGCCAAATTTGGACCCTTGAACCAAATGATGGACACATATAATAAGCACTGCGATAACATTGACTTTACAATGACAAAAACCAAATTAAGGGGAAGCATACCGATCCGAAAAAAAAAAATTGAGTTTCAATTTTTCTAAAATTATTATTAACATATTATCACATTTTTTCTTATTTTTTAAAGAAAATTCTCGTGCAAAAATATTTTTTAAATTTATTATGGCATAAAGTTGAACTAAAAACCACAAAACATCAACTTTTCGGTTTTACTGAGAGTCCGATATTTTTTCATGATGAGATAGAAAAACTATTTTTACATGTAAATTTTCTCAAGAATCTAAGGAAGAAACTGATTTTCTTGGATTTTTGATCATTTTTTCCAATGTTTTTAGAGCAATAAAAACGTGGCAAAAATATTTTTTTTATTTTCGGGACGGTTTTTTTTTAAACTTGTTTTCAAGACATATTATAAAAAATATAAACAAAGACAAAATTGTAAAAATAGCACTTAAGGTTCAATTTACTTTGATGCATTTTTAAAAAAATCAAAAGCAGTTTTTTTCGACGCATTATTTTATATTGCAAAAAGCTCGCGTCATTTTGTGTAAAATATCAAAAGGAATCGAATAGTGCGAGCTTTTTGCAATCTGAAATAATGCGTTGGAAAAAACTGCTTTCGAAATTTTCCGAAAAGCATCAAAGTAAATTGAACCTTAAGACAACAATTGTAAAACCACAGACAAACAGACATAACACTCGCAAGTAGTTAATCGAACAAGCATTTAACGGAAAATTTAAAAGTATCGTAGTTGGTAGTACCGCCACCTGTGGCGTGCATAGTCTATTCCCTTGCGTTTGACGTTTACACACTACCGCTATCTGTTCAGCGCAGTGCCCACCACAGTGTACTCAACAGATGGCGGTAATGTTTTAGCGACGATGTTTTACAGTGAGAAATATTAAATGTCTTATGTCTGTTTGTCTGTGGTAAAACGGTCTACACTGATTGACGACAAATAAATAAATAAATAAATTCCAGTCGGCGTCGCCGGGATGTTCTGAGGCATAACATCTCTTATCACGCCTTCCTTCGGAAGAGAAATAAAGCCGGTTCATGAGTTGATGGGTCGATAGGTACGGTCCAGGTGTAGGAGCTGCCTCCCTGGCGCGGGAGCATTGGTGCTCAGCACGGAAAACAAATCAAAGGAAAAAAAACAATCAAGCGCTTTGGAATGCAGAACCCAACATTACAAATGGTTTGAAAGCTATAGCTGACAGAACACAAAGGACTGTTTTTAATGATTTTGTATCCACTCCCGTTGGCTTAGAGAAGTGTATCAGGGTCCCTTTTATTTATTATGTATATTAATGACATGCGACGAGTTTTACGGTTTTGTGATATTAATCTCTTTGCTGACGTATTATTCATTGCAAAGATTTATAAAAAACCGTTTCACGCTTGAATGACGATTTGCGTTCTCTAAGTAGATGGTTGAAGTATAAGCTATTGAAATTGAATATAAGTCAAACTAAATCCTTGGTAATTTCGCGGAATCGTGACGTATCTGTTGTTATTGATGACGCGTTCATGAAATTAAATATCTTGGCGTGATTATTGATGACAAACTCAAGTTCAATTCTCATATTGACAATGTCATCAAGAAAAATGCCAAGAAGTATGGAATTCTATGTCTCTGGAAAAACAATTAAAACAGTTATACAAATCAATCATCTCCCCTCATTTAGACTTCTATGGTTGGCTAATGAAACACAAATATCGATATTACTGTAAGCAGCAGGGATGTAGCTTCGACGGTGGATGCTCACGGTAACAACGGCCGAACTAAAGGTGCGGGGGAGGTATTCGATGGATGTTGGTACTCTACCAGATCATCCGTTCGAGGTAGCCAACGTGCTCCTAGTGGCCTTCACGTACTCTGATTCTGTTACGCAACCACTATGGAACGGAATGAATCTACCACATCAGGAATCGCAAAGCAGGCCAACGGAAAATCCTTTTGCCCCGTTTAACTGCCAGAAACTGGCCACAGAGCAGTCGCACCGGAAATACACTACGTGTACGGAAGCCGGAAGAACCGAGGGATTGCCAACGGGTTTCTAGCCCGTATAAAAAACGTCCGTAAAATGACGCTTGCTTTTGAAAAATACGTACAAAGCACAATGGCAGAGTATTCGCCTTTGTGATCGTACCACACCAAAGAACTATTGTTAAAAAACAACTTTAACAAGGAAAAAAACCCAAAAGAATATCACTAGACTAACTTCTGCCCTCTAGCCGACAATTATTGAAAGTCAACGAGAAATTAATTTTAAAGAACTCTCGAACCCTCAAATTCAATATTCATTGAATCATTTTGGACAAGTTCACCTATTGACTATCTACTGATTCAACCTTAAACTAAAAAAGGGCTATTGCATTTTTTATCCTTGATTTGTGTCCGTCGATCCTGTTTTCCGTACTGAGTGTCAATGCTACCGACGCCTACCTATTGCTTGAGCTTGAGCTTGATTGACCGCCCACGGTTGCTACTCTGTTATTGCCAGATCAGCTGTAATTACACAGAGAACCAATAGACGATGCTTGGGACTAGCAATCATCCTCAATGTGTAAAAACTGGTGATCTTAAATTAGGCAATACCAGCGCCGGCCGCGCCCGAACACAGGTCAAGAAAGGAATGGGAAGGATTGTGTTGACATGACACTCGCTTTGATGGAAGCCGAGAACACCTCTGCACTTCCACGAGGAATCACTGGGATGTTGGATAAGAGGGTTGGGTTTGCAGCAGGGTTCGTTTTGGTAAACGATAAGCTGAATTGATGTCCTAACGATCATATAACGCGAAGGAGCTTGGGACTAAACCCACGGTCTTCTGCTCAGTAAGCAAAAACGTTTGCCACTAGGCAGACGAGCACCTTTTTAATCACCGAGTTGCTGTTATTACCATGTAGTCATATTAACAAATAAAACGATTGACGAATCTTGATTGTGGATGGGCCTGAGAATAGACTCATGATGTTCTGCTCAGTAAGCAAAAACGGTTGCTCTAAGGCCACCGAGCCCCTCATATCACATAATACCGTTGCTCAAATTTGTGTGTCCATTCAAACCCGGAACCAACGACAACAACGAGTTTCGCAAAATACACGATACACAAGCGATTTTACCATAAATCTCTTTGATATGTAAGGACCTGGGACCGCGCTTTTCTGCTCAGTAAGCAGGCCACTGTAACCGACGATCTTTCAAATCCGAAAACTAAAAACTACGAAAAAGTACTTAGGCCTTCATTAAGTTCCACTTTCACGCGACGTACAATGTTTCAATTTGCTCTTTACGTATTGTTCAGGCTAGGCCCTTTTCAAAATTTACGCGAGAAATACGCACAATCGTCACCTACCTCGCAAAACTGGTTCCAAACGACAACAAAGGCATAAGCAACGATGGATTGTTGAACTTTGCTGGCTCCGGTGGTGTAGTGCAGTAAATGATGTGATGTATGGAATAATGATGTAATTGTAATTTTGTAATTTATCAGCACACACCCTGGTCGACCACTGTAAACCAATCTGCCGTTCAGCGTTTTCGGTTTTTGTTTCTGGATCTTTAGTTGCCTCTGTGATATACTTACTTGCGGCATACTATTTTGGGAGTGTACATGAGCGTGTACCATGTACGGTAGCTCATCTCTCATCGTGATGGTGGGACATAGTAGACAAATTAGAGAGAAAACAAGGAGGTATTAGTATTAGTTATATGTAAACAAACAAACCAAAAGTTAGATAATGCGGCACTGTAACTACTACTATTTTAGAGGTATGATTCGTCATGTTTAACTCAATGTTTCAATTGAGGCAAACTATCTATCTTACAATTACAAAAGCAAACCTAAACTTACAATTATATGCAAATGCAAAATGAAACTTGACAAATCATCGTCAATTCCCTTATTCCAGGGCAGGGCCTGACGATTTGAATCTAATTTTGATCATTGAACGGGCACCATATGGTACATTTTCTCACCATGAACCTATCATTTCCAGCCTATCTGAACTATTTAATAAATGGAAGCCATAACATGGGTAACGCTCCCCCTAAGCGGGCCCTCCGCATCCTGTCTCTGTCTTATCTCAAATACAAAATGCCAATGGTATGAATGTATCTATATATAACTTGGAAATGACGTACAATCAAATAAACCCGTAAGCCACTCACTTGGTCAGGCTTCAGAATCGTCCAGTGGGCAGTGCACTCTACACTCCAAGTTCCCTTTTTTCAAATTTACCGCAAATTTGATATTTTACCCATTGAGTGTTGATTAGTCACAATGAAACATTGTGACAGAAGTTGAGGTTACTAGTGTATTAAATAATCTAGGTCCTATTTAGGATTATATCTGAAAAATCCAAATCTGGCCAACGCCCACCCTAAACCTAAACCTGTTCTAATCCACCTGAAATGACTAACGAATGGAAGACTTTGACTACCCAGCCATGCAATAGTCTCATTCCGTGCCTTATGGCAACTTGATGATTCTATTGCGCTCATCTTTTGGCACCACCCAGGGGAGACTTGGTCCTGTACCCAATGCTTAACTTATCTCCATTCCACTCAGCTACTCGCAATTTCTTGTGATATAGTGGGCGGAATATTATTATATGAGACAATTCAATGCAGACGTCTTTCCAAATTTGGCAGATCGACAGGTAATCGGTGAGTTACCACGATAGTTGCTATTCAACAACTCGACAACGTCCCATCGTCAACGCCTGCTATGAGAATTTCCCATAGCAGACGCCAACGAAATGACGTCATCGAGCTATCGATCAACTACCCTGGTTATCGCCTGGTACCTTATAGCACGATGCTAGGAGGCGAACCGGAAGAATCGATGAGCTACCTCCCCCGCTACCGACGCCTACCTATTGACCCATTAACTCATAGACCGGGGACCACCGACCGAAGTAATCCCTTCCGTAGGAAGGCGTGATCAGAGATTTTATGCCTCAAAAAATCCCGGCGGCGCCGACTGTGAGATTAAACCCAGGCCTTTTGGGGTGAGAGGAAATCACGCTTACCATTGCACCACCGGCACCACTAGCTATTGCATTGGAAACGGAAATTATATTTAAATTTTAAAACTGCTATAACATTATACGGTAATGACCCGATTTTGTCAGCCCCCTTTTCGATAATCCTTTCTAATGTTCTACGAAACCCATGCGCTTTTCCAGTTGTCTTATTGCACCAAAGTATATCATAAACATCCATTTTGAAGATGAATGAGAATGATTTGGAAATACGGTTATGTAAAATCATGGAAAAATAAAAGTCTGATGCGTGAAGGGGCTGACAAAATCGGGTACTGTAGCATGCGATGGATTGGATTTTAAATATAAAAAAAAGATGTTGCATGTTTATCTTGAATTGGAAAAGAGTTCAAAACAAAAGAGGTGTTTATTTACAAAATACGAGAAAAATATTATTATGAACTAATGGAGAACGTTACATGGTTAACTATAGAAAATTGATCAAAGTTTTTAGCCGTAATCAACCAATCACGTGCTCGCTTGCTATGACTATTGAGAGAACAGAGAGACGAGCTGATTTCCGGTTGCTTTGTTCTATTCATTGACCTATTTCAGCAAAATACTGAAGAAAATGTGGGGCTTAGAATGCTAATCTTAATGCTTAAGTAAGTAAGGGAAACGTAGAAAATTTGACTGCAGTTATCGCTTCACCGCCGAATGCTGTAAAGGGGGGGGGGGGGGGGGGGTTCGTTGCGTTGTACACTGAAATCAAACAAACACCAGAGAGTGAGTCACTTTTACACATTCGAATGGAAACAATCGGAAAAGAAAATCTAAAAGCGTAACCTACGCCTTTAGAAATTTCTCCATACGAATGAGTAAAAGTGACTCACTCGTTGAGTTAGTTTTATTTCCAGTGTTTCGACTAGATAGCAGGTTGCTGTCTTTAATAAAGTTATTCAGATGAATAAGACCTATTGTATACTGGACAGCTCAGATTAGAATTCTTATATATGTCGGCGCTTATGTACTATTTGACTTCTGATTGCTTGCTTTAAATTGACTGCTCTGCTACTTAGAAGGTTTCTGTCTCTGGAAAAGTTGTTCAGATCAATACAACAAATTCCGAATTATATTGTTACGTTCCAACTGGAATTATGCATCTGCCTTTAAATTTAATTACATTTGCCATTACTTGAGAAATGGTGACTACACAAAGCACAAAACAGCAATTTGTTAATTGCCCATATTCTTGTGTTCTTTCGAACCGATGGTCACGATATACGGGAAATGGATGCGGCCTAAATGCTCCTAATTTGGGCCCATACATGAATTCAGCAATCGACTAAATTTTCAATAGCGACCAAAAAATCCATTATTGCCGTCCCAATGACGCGTTCATCTAGGTAAAATTGATAAATAGCAGATTTTTAGCGATGGGCCCAATCTTAGTTCCATAAGCCAACATTAGCACCATTTCCCCTACGAAAGAAAATAGAACAACAAAAAATAATGAAAGTTATGAAAACTATAACTATAACTAGAACTACATGTATGGAGATTAATCCATGCTATTGATATAAAGATTTGTGATGTCAGGCGCACTTTGATTTCTACAGTTGTTTTACCATGGCTAACATAAGTAATTTATTTGAGAACCGATTTTCTAATTTCAAAAATCGAATCTTAATTTTAGGATTTATTCAACAACCGCCCAAATTTCCAAACTTGGAATGATAAATTGTTTTCGAAGTTAAATCTCAAAACAATTTATTTTGTTATTAATATATTATTGGATCTTCTTCTTCTTTCCTTTATTTAACGTCGGTTTCTGTTCCGCAATCTAGTGCCAATCACCGACGGACATCGATTGCCATCCATTGACTGCAACCGAATGTGCAGGAAGGCAGCTTCCGCACCTGCGTAGGATATCGCACCCATTCAAACACACATGGGCCGGGACTTCCCTTCCGAAGGAAGACGTGACCAGAGATTTTTATGCCTCAGAAAAATCCCACCGACCTCGCCTGGGATTGAACCCAGACCCATCGGGGTGTTAGAAAGCAGTCACGCTTACCACTACACCACCGGCGCCGGCTTATATTATTGGATGGAGCAGCAACAATAATAAGTCCTACATCTACCATGCGATCGTGCTTCGGACATAGCCCTAACGTTTTTTTACCCGCGTTTCAGATCAAAACAACAGCTTATGACACATAAATTGATCTTTTCTTCAACAACATCATACCTGTAGGTTGTAGGCTGCACTCCACAGTATTAACATTTGAAACTGCCTCTTTTGTAAACAAACTTTTAAGGCCCTTTTCGCGCAAACCGAAATACGCCCACGCAAACCAAGAACACTATCGGGAGGGTATAATTTGCCGGTGTCCGATGGTGCTACTGGTTTGCATAGGCGAGCTTCGAATCGCGCGAAAGGGGCATTACAAGTGTTGACGGGAGATTTCATTACTAATACCAAAACTGGCTTAACTACCCCTGCATACAAAAAAAATGGTTGGAACTGTTATACTCCAGAATTAGTATGTTCAAAAACGACCTTCGAACATAAGTTTTTGTTTTTGCTGTTTTAACTAGCACGATATTCGTGCTAGTAAGGGAACATCCATTAAGTACGTCACACTCTAAGGGGGAAAGGGGGTTTCAAATGTGATACAATATGTGTGTATGCAAAATGGGACGAAAGGGGGGAGGAGTCAATTTGACTAAATTTCGCGTGACGTACTTAATGCATGCTCCCTAATGGTAGTAACGAAAACTCATACAAAGTTCAAAATCATGCATCAATATTTAAATCATTCAGCCAGAATGCTTCAAAGTATATGCTTGACTGAGGTTTTCGATCCAAAGCATTTCCTTGCTCTATTCATGTGAAAATAGACGTTCCGTTCGTTCGTTGGACAGGAACTCTCTCAACAAGAGTTGCATATAGTTGGGTGTGCTATTAGAGCTGTTATTTACGGTTCACTATTAGTGTTCGTCGGTTAGTTTGATTTCATAGTTACAACGTTGCGATGGTGTACAGAGCGGAGGGAAATAGTAAACTTATCAACAAAGGGAAATACTAACAATAGACAGTTCGGTTAATGGGCCGATTGATTGGTTCATTTTGAATAAATAATTTAGCCACCGCAGAGGGTGAACTGACCGGTATATACAAACGAAGAACGTGCATTAGAACCACACGATGACGACAATCGTCAGGGGGCAGTGTTTGAGACGTGTTGGTCAACAGAATTTCAGTCCGCTGAAGACGCGCGCGTAGTGCAGACACTCGTCTCAGAGATCGTGGAAGGTGGTTCAACCCAAAATGCGGTCTCACTCATGTAATGATACGTAACAGTGCTCGATTTTGTATAACGTTGTATCAAATTTTTGCTCGCTAAATTGTTTTGCAAACATGTTTTGAGGTTTTTTTTTATTAACGATAGTCGTATTTTTTTCTCCCCCTCCATGTCGTCGCTAATGCTATGTACGTGCTGATGCTGATTTCTTTGCCGCAATGTGACCCATCAACAACAACGCTTAGGTAATGTGCTGTTGGTTATGATAGCATGCTTCACAATTTTCGCGAAAAACGGGTGTAGCAGATCAGCACAGGTCGGACAACTGATGACACGCAAGCGAGCTCTTTCACCGGCATCGAAACTAGTTTCAAACGCGCTTCTAAAGATGCCCGCCAGAGAAGAGATACCTCAACATGCCGCAGGAGAAAGTGGCATCCGTTATCTGGAGGTACCGGATAAATCATTTTCAGACAAGAAGCAATACCGGTAAGTGATGGTTATAGGCAGTCAATGCGACGATGAATGACACCAAGTAATCTGTATATTCATATTTCTATTGATTTTGTTGCTAAGCTTGTCGTGTTTGGTGTATAATTTGCAAGCGCAATGCGTCAATGATGATTTAAAATTTCATGAATCGCTTTATGATGGGAAATGTGAATTTTTTGAAAACGGTAGTGCCATTAACAAAAAGTAACCAAGCATATCTTCAATTATTACGTCCCCAACTAGTGTCCTTTGAGCACTTCCATTGTTGTGAGATTTCTAAGCCTGTACCTTGTTTACATTGTGTAGTATGAGCAATGTAACACTATGCTCAGGGAAAGCGAAAAAAAAAATCAACATGAAAAATAATAATAGCTAGACAATTGAGCGAAATCCCAGTGCCAGTGAAATGATAATTGACACTAATCCTTGTGTCCACCATCGTTATCGTTTGTCTCAAAACGTACACCATACACTGAGCCAAACAAAATTAAGAATTCCAAGGCATGACTTATGACCCTTGCAAAATATATGTATACATATGACTTATGATTTTTTTTTATACCTGAGATTTTCAGTCAAAATCTGGTGCGTATGAATTCTCTAGACATGGCTATGCTGCCAGTGGACGCAATATTGTCCCATGCGTCTTGAACTTTTATATACACATGGGAAAAACATGCTTCCACCGGCAGTATGCATTCCATAAGCACGACTTTTGAATAATTATCGTGGTACGAGATACTATGAGTGGATCTTATACGCCTCTCATGCCTGCAAATCACGGAGTTACATTTAATTAATAATCTTAACGCTCAAGGTGCTTCCAATCTTCTACATTGTATAATGTTTTTATGTTTTATAAACTGACTTATGAATTTCATAAGCTGACTAAGTTTTATGTTTCATAAGTCAAACATATAATTTTCATGCCTAATGCTTGTGTCGGAAAGACATAAGTGGTTCTTATAGAATTCTTTAGTATGGTTGCCTCAGTCTACTCACGGTGCTAGAGGCACGCAACTGCCTTCGCTGGCCTGGCTGCCTGCGATCTCACGCTTCGTCCGGTCCTGGTACTGCACTTCACCACAATTCTAGGATTTTGGCTGCATCCACCCGGCGTGTACATAAACCGTTGCCGACTTTCCAAATGCAAGGTCTTGATCGGGTGATCAATGGTCAATGATGCAAATCAATGTTCACTGCGAAACACTAGCGTGCGTAGCAGGATGGTCCAACTTGCTACTCATTACTCTTAGGGGCCATCCATAAATGACAATTGACTACATATTGGGGAGGTGGACTAAACTTAAACTAAATTGGATAAAATAATATTTCTCATTCGAAAACATACAAATTTTCCAATGCATTTAACCTTTTCCCGCCAGAATGTTTTGGCATAATAAATTTAAAAAACCAGTACCTCTGGAGTGTCTTGAGATATTGGCCTAGATTTTCTTTCCGATAATAGGAGAACTAGTACACACTATGTTGCAGTAGAGCATTTCCAGCCCAACCCCTCAACCGCTTCCGATTTGAATGAAACATTGCTCACATGTTCGCTGCTATCAATAGTTGTATTTTTCATTCAAATATGATTTTTTTTCTACACAAGTAACTTTAAAAAAGCCCGTATTAAAAAAAATTACAATATTTTTTCAAAAAATCATAACATGAAAACTATTGATCTGATCAAAATGACATCTGAAAAAAGTTGTAGGTAGCTAAATTATCTTTAAGGAAAAAATACACTTAAATAAAAAACTTAGCTAATCAATATAAAAAAAACGTAAAACTTTGATTATCTTAAAACAGGGGGGGTAACTAGCTAAAAAAAATCTAATTTTTTTTTTAAATATTTAAAGTTCATGAAATTACATTTTTTATATAAATAATAATTGATTTGAGTTTTGCGCCTAATTTTCAATAAATTTACACATTATTACTTTTTTCGTTAATGCTAATTAATAATAATAGTAATAATAATTTTTTAAATTTTATACCATTTCCAAATGTTAGTCGTGATGTCCATAAACGAGATGTTTTTTCCATGGTTTCCAACAAATAATTCATTCTCAGATATGGTGAGGATTTCTTGGTCATCATCTTCCGAAAGGTCGAATATGTGTCGCTTAACACCCCATCCATGATTTTTTTTTTTTTTTTGTTTTCTGTTGAGGATAACACGCACTTCTCAGCCTCTTTGTCTTAATCGGTGATACATAGATATCCATGATGCCTTGGTTGAATGTCTCAATATTATCTATTGACAACAGAATCTGCTGAAGTCGATGAAGTCAGAGACGTAGCTGATGAGATGATATTCACAATGGATTCACTCCCGATATCTACGGGTGCTATTGAGCATACACCACTGGTAGAAGGTTGTTCCATACCTTGCTGCATTCCGTCATACGAAGGCGTTTTGTTTCCTGGCAAACGATAAACTTGAAGACGGCATCTACTACAAATTTTCAAATAATTATCCAGAAGTATTTTACAACCAAAACATTTTAATTTTTCTATAACTCCATCTGAGAAGTTTCTTGTTTCTGATTTAGGTAAAGGATTACAACATTTGAAATTGTTTTCCATGGTTAAAAAATAACTTGCTTTTTAACATGAAACGCTAAGAGAGATGAACTGAATGGAACAGGTGAAGGACTTCCCAATATAGGGGAAATGACGGCTTCGGCATCCCAACAAACAATTTGAGTTGATTAACAGCTGAATAAGCCATTTTTTAGCTGAAGAAGCTTATTTTTGCCTAAATAAGCTCTTATTAAACATTCAATGTTTGTTGGGATGACAGACTATTTTCGGAAACCCAAATTGAAACGCTAATATCACTGGATTTTCTGAAGAAAACACTTCGCTGAATGCATTCAAACTATTCTTTAGGCTTTCAGCTTCAATTTGATTATATTTGTACCGCTGAGAAAAAGCAATCTAGCAGGATTTTCTTGAAATGAAACACACGCACTATAAAATGCTGCTGATTTCGAGTTGCCGATGAAAGCACAGCTGTTTAACACGCAGCTCAAGTAGAAAGGTTACCGAATAAAAAGCGGTTGCCCACAATAGTCGATCTCACTAGAGAAGATTGGAGCATTGTAGAAGTGTTTCAAATCAGTTTTTTACAATTTCATTAGTCAGCCAAAGATCCCTTCAGATCGATCGTGTTTGTCATAGTCATAGTGGTCTTTGGTTTTTTGTTCATGATTCCGTTGAAATAAATCTGGGACTTTGAACAGTTATCTGAAGTCTATGACTTGGAAAATTGGTAACTACACTACAGATGCTAGCCTCTTCACCAACCATTCATCAGTACACACTTATATAGTCAGTAATTTTTACTGAGTTTTTGAATTGTGGAACTCTTCGATAAAATTTAGAAAATCTGTGAAAAATTTAAAGTTTAGAAAATGTGTTACGAAAATTTACAGACTTACTTCTGTTAACCCCGTGTAATGATGAAAAATAAAATTTGTCGATTTTATCCAATCTTTACAAATAACAGTCATTTGAATTTCAACCGAGTTTTTCAGTAATCAAAAAATTCTGTAAAAAAATACTGAATTCTGTAAAAAATTCTAAGTGTGTATACAGAAGTAGCGGAGCTGCACACTCCTCCATCGAAACAGCACCGCAGCTGTGCTGCGACGCTGCGAAGTGCTATGAAATAAAAGGGACATCGACTTATTACCACTACCTACTTCTCTCCCTTCCGCTCTCAGAATTCGCCAATTAACCACTTTATTCGAGCACTTAAAATGACGTTTACTACCACTCGAACTTTGAAATAAAACATTATTTTGATATTTTTTCTTCTAGAACCTCGAGAAAAGTAGCCAACATTTGTGCGTTTCTTAAAAAAATATAAATTATTTGGTCCAGTTTTGTGAAATCGCTGGTAGAAATTCACGCCAAAACTGCTTGACAAAGTTTTTTTTTTTTTAATTCTTTATTAAAGAGATTTTTAGCCTTAGGCTAGTTCATCTCTAAGCTTGACAAAGTGGTCAATTCGGTGTCACTCGTTGCGTGTTCTGCTGAGACTGAGCAATACTCGATACCGCGAAACATCTGCGCAGTTATGTTTTCTTTCGGCGCAGGAGATGTGCTTTGATCGAAAGTTAAGAATGTAGCTCAACATTTACAATAACATTCTACCAAATTTTCATGTGCGTAGTCCACTGCAACAGCCGAACGTACGAACGAATAGGGTGACTATAGCGCATTTGAAGAAAACGTCACAAGTTTTTATGGCTGTTTTAAATCAATAATTACGAAGAAACCATAAAGCCTACAAGGTTACTTCCAAAGGCACAAATCTAGGGAACTGCATGGGGAATAGTTTTGTAGAACAACTAAATTCACAGTAATGAAAATTTTCAACTTAAAAACACTAAAATGTATGACATTTCACCAGTTTTTTTTTTTTCAATATCAATGTATGACAATCAACTTTAATCGAGTTCTTTTCTAAAGAGCATTGATAGGTAAGACTTAAATATTTCATTTGGTAGGGTTTTTGATCTAATTTCCGTCCTACTAAGGACATCCCGCACTTTACGGGGGAGGTAGCTCATCGATTCTTCCGGTTCGCCTCCTAGCATCGTGCTATAAGGTACCAGGCGATAACCAGGGTAGTTGATCGATAGCTCGATGACATCATTTCGTTGGCGTCTGCAATGGGAAATTCTCATAGCAGGCGTTGACGATGGGACGTTGTCGAGTTGTTGAATAGCAACTATCGTGGTAACTCACCGATTACCTGTCGATCTGCCAAATTTGGAAAGACGTCTGCATTGAATTGTCTCATATAATAATATTCCGCCCACTATATCACAAGAAATTGCGAGTAGCTGAGTGGAATGGAGATAAGTTAAGCATTGGGTACAGGACCAAGTCTCCCCTGGGTGGTGCCAAAAGATGAGCGCAATAGAATCATCAAGTTGCCATTAGGCACGGAATGAGACTATTGCATGGCTGGGTAGTCAAAGTCTTCCATTCGTTAGTCATTTCAGGTGGATTAGAACAGGTTTGGATTTTTCAGATATAAGATACATTCATACCATTGGCATTTGGTATTTGAGATAAAGACAGAGACAGGATGCGGAGGGCCCGCTTAGGGGGAGCGTAACCCATGTTATGGCTTCTATTTATTAAATAGTTCAGATAGGCTGGAAATGATAGGTTCATGGTGAGAAAATGTACCATATGGTGCCCGTTCACTGATCATTGCAACGTTGATGATTTCCTATAGTGACACATATCACCTTCTTAATGCTTCAGTATGCCTCAAACGATTAATTCTTAGTTGTTAATAGAACTTCCTTGATGAAATCGGCTGCTTCATGCAGACTGAGCAATTCTGATTATAGTGTCAGATTTGTTCTGTATACAGAGGAACTGGGAGGGCTTATTAGAAACTTATCACCAATAAAATAATGATCTTCTAGTAAATTTTGCATTTAATTTTATTAATATTTTATTTTATTTAAGCATATTATTTTTGTTACAGTCAATTTGCATTAGCATATGATACAAGAGATTTAATATTACTTGCTCGTTTTCGCGTAAAATAATCAATATTTATCTTACTTGTAATTACCTTTGAAAGTTTTTTTTTTAAGTTTTTTTTTTAAGTTTTTTTTTTGTGATCTGAAAATTTACCCAGTTTGGTTAGAAGTTTCGAAGCTAACGCATGTCCACAGGCCTAATAGAAAGATAGGCAGAACAAGTGTATCATTAAGAATGGTTGCATGCAGGGTTACTTCCACTCACTTGCTATAGATGAGTGATTTTCGGAGTTTTGAATTCGTTAGATGTTGTAATGGAGATTTGTGCTGTTGGATGCGGGTGGAGATTGGAGGGCGGGTGTTTGATGCATAGAGCCTGTCAATTTCGCTTTCAGAGTGTCGCAGTCAGCGGTTTTATGATTCGTGAGCGCTCGCGATTCGTAGAATCGTTGATTGTGACTGCAAGTGGATTTGACGGGTTTTGTGTTTCGGACGCTTGTTTTTGGCCTTTTCTTGTGTCTAACATGTGCAGAGTATCATTATAACGTCTACTGGTTTTGAGATTCCTGGTGGCGTGAAATATATTTGTGAGAATATCTTTTTGAGATTTTAACAGTCACGTTTTGTTTGTAGTTTATATTTTATTTATTCATGTAATTATCGTAAATAATAGTTATTCAATAATAGATAGTTCATCCATATATTCGTACTTTGACGCGAAGCGCTGTGGATTATGAGATGCTCGATGACCCTGGAGGGATCGATTTTGCTTACTGAGCAGAAAATCATAGATTTAACCCCAAGCTCTTCAACAGCACAATAAATCGCCACCATCATGTGTATATTTGATATTAAACATTAACCTTGGAAACTATTTGCATATCAAGCGAAAACGTAGTCCTGTATTGTCGCGAAGCGTTATGGTTCTGAGATGCTCGATGACCCTGGAGGGATCGTTTTTGCTTACTGAGCAGAAAATTATGGGTTTAATCCCAAGCTCTCCGTCATGACTCTTAAAATTCATTATCACTAAACAAAATTAATATGTTCTTTCGATAGCCGGCTATCGAGAGATTAAATAAACAACAAATAAACAATACATACTTTTGGTTGCATCGCCAACTTGAGGTGAATCCTAACCGAATACCCTAGCCAACCCTCCAACTCCGTAGCACTTATGAGGGTGTCGCTAAGTCGGTGGCCTCTCGTTAAGTAAGTACTACATCAACATTTCCTTCATTATCCCTAGTTATGGTAAAGATGGGCGTGGCCGGGAATAGCGACAGTCATGCTTCTGTTACTCTTGTTTAGATTGGAACCAATGTTTACTCCTCAGCATTATTCCTGAAAGTAGTCTAACTGAGAATTTCAGAAGAGACGTGAGTGTCGCTAGTATCCAATCTACGAAGTATATCATAACAACGCTAACGCTAACTAAGGACATCCCGCACTTTACCACGCTTTTTGGAAAGGGTTTGAACAAAACATGGAATGTTTTCATCAAAGATAACTTCTAAATTTATCCACCTTTCCATACGTACCATTGGATTTGATAAAGAGTCAAACAATGTTGAGATATTATTAAAAATCTAACACTGCTTGTTGCTTCTAAATTCGTCCTACGCGTTTCAATTCCGTCCAAACGCATTGAAACGCCATTAGATTTTCTTCGGCCTACGGATAAACGGAGAAAAAGGGGATGCGCTAGGAGCGCTTCTTTTGTTTTGAGAACAATGAGCGTAAATATGCATAATAGGATTTATGTTGTAGCTAATGAACTAACGCATCGGAACAAACGTATGATTGTTTTGTGCATTGTGTAATCATTGATATTATTGATGATTTCTGCTCGATAGAACGAAAATGGGCGATTACGACGAAGTAGCGGTCTTCCTTATGTTGAAATCAGAAATCCACATGAAGATTAAAAAAATATAGCTAACCAAAGTTGGCAATAAAAAAAAAACATAAAATGTTGAATAACTCACTTAGCAGTCATTTCCGACCCAATGTTTCATGAGGATTTTTTCATAACTTTAGGAGCCCTATCTACCCTGAAAATATGTAAAACCCGGAACCAAACACCCTGTATATGTATATGTATATGTATACATTTTATCGACCAATTAATTCTGAAAGTCTATTTAATAAAGTAACCTACATTCATTTTACATGCCTGCTAATGATTTGCAACGTTCTACACATTACTGCACTGATTATTTCCGAACAAAATAACTTTTATTTACATCCATATGAGGTGAATGGAGACCCAACCTCAATCGAGGGATCCATTTAGCGTTTACCACTATTTACATCTAAGCGAATCAATTATGCCGAAGTGAATTCAATGGCGTTTCAATGTGTTGTGACTGTGACGGAATCAGCGGTGTCGCCCTAATCTCAATCCACCTATGCACCAGCCATCAAAATATTACTTCCAATGGATAAATGTTAGTAAAACTAGAAGATTATGTATGTGCATTGTTGATAGAAACATTCCATTACTTGATAAAAACCCGATTGTAAGAGAGAGATAAAGTGCGGTTTGTGCATAGTATGACAGCAATCAGATCATAACCCTACCTCTATGAACCACAAACTGTTTTTTTATCAGTTTCTTCTAGAAAAATCATATTTTGTCGTGAGTGCAAAATTATTAACAAATGAGCAATGTGTGCGAAAAATTGTGCCAGGATTTACCGCATATGGAGTAGAAAAGTGGGGCAAGATGAAATGCTATAAATGTTTCGGAAAACTAATTTGTGACCGGGATTTGCTATACTATCACTCTAAATGGCCACCATATGCTTCCTTAGTGCACAAAATTGGATAAAATACAAAAAAGAAACAACTCTTTTGAGAAAAAAAAAAACATTTTGTTATAATTTCACAACTAATGAAAATAATTGTAACCAGGGTTACTCCACTCACTTGCTATAAAAAAATGTTTTTCCGAATTATGAAAACATTAGATGTTACAATGATAATAAGTTCTTTTAAGTTACAAGAAGATGTCGTGAAGTATGTGGCTGACACATAAAACCTGTCAATATTGCTTTCAGTGCGTCACAATCAGCTAATTAACGATTCGTGAGCGCTCACTCAGAGTGAACGCTCGCGAATCATAAGATTGCTGATTGTGACGCTCTGAAAGCGAAATTGACAGGTTTTATTAGTCAAACACA
This sequence comes from Ochlerotatus camptorhynchus, assembly GCF_037179485.1. Taxonomy (NCBI): domain Eukaryota; kingdom Metazoa; phylum Arthropoda; class Insecta; order Diptera; family Culicidae; genus Ochlerotatus; species Ochlerotatus camptorhynchus. Next base: position 132,739 of record NW_027040698.1, on the reverse strand, counting down.
TACTTTACACCCTCTTCTTGTTACTTACAAGTACATTATATCATTATATCATCTAATGATTTCATAATTCCGAAAAACATTGTTTTATAGCAAGTGAGTGGAAGCAACCCTGATTGTAACCATCTGTTTTTAAAGTCATAGGTTGCGTTTTGGTGTGTATTATACTTAAGGTTAAGGACAGTGGAAATTTGCGATTTCGCTTTGGTGTTTTCCTTTTCTTTTATTTTAACTGCTTATTTGTTCCAAATTCAAAATAAATTACATTTCATTTTAACCTAGGTGCTCCAGCTACTACAGTAACGTATCAGCCTTAATTGTTACGATATATATCTAAGTGTTTTTTATGCCGGCGCCGGTGGTGTAGTGACTACTTTCTCACCCCAATGAGTCTAGGTTCAATCTCAGCCGAGGTCGGTGGGATTTTTCTGAGGCATAAGGGAAGTAAAGCCGTTGGTCCCGGCCCATGTGTGTTGTGAATGAGTGCGATATCCTACGCAGGTGTGGAAGCTGCCTTCCTGCACATTCGATTGCCGTCAATGGATAGCAATCGATGTCCGTCGGTGATTGGCACTAGATTGCGGAACAGAGGCCGACGTTAAATAAAGGAATGGAAATAAGTATTTTTACATTGTTCCTGCTTTGGCAATTCAGTATTTTAAACTGGTTTTCTATACCTGCATGTCGGTAAAACAATTGTCATGTTAAAACTAAAAACTAAAACTAAATCTGAATGAAAATTGCAACGATTTCTGCCTGAAATTATTAATTATTTTGTTGGACATTTGTTCTAAAGTCTCAATTCTATGTATTTTTCCTGGTAGTGCAACAACTATATCATATTGGCACAGCGTACAGCATGGCCGGTCTAAAAAACGTATTTAAATATTAGAAGTTCATTTGTCAGGCAAAGTTTGGATTTCCTGTTTATAAGAGGATACAAACATTTTATATAGGTATTTGTTACATTTGGCTTGAATGCCCTCAATGTGATATTTAAAAGTTAATTCTGGTCTGGTACTACTCCAAGATATTTCACTTGGTTTGACCAGGAAATTGGAACTCCGTTCATAGTGACTATATGACTACTACTAGGTTTCAAAAAGGAAGCTCTAGACTTATGTAGAAATATTATAAGTTGAATTTTGGAAGCATTGGGAGAAATCTTCCATTTTTTTTAAATAAGAAGAGAAAATATCTAAACTTTTCTGCAGTCTGCTGCAAATAACACGAAGACTTCTTCCTTTAACGGAATTGCCTGTATCTTCGGCAAACAAAGATTTGTGGCAACCCTAAAGCAAATAAGGGAGGTCCGAAGTGAAAATGCTATACAATATAGGCCCAAGAACCCTGAGGAACTCCAGCTCAGATATGGAATTTTGATAATTTACGGGCAGAGTTCTGTCAGTTAAATAATTTTGAACTAATTTCATAATATAGAGTGGAAAATTAATTTAATTAATTTCGAATGCTTTTCTATGTCTAAAAGAGCAACTCCAGTTGAGCAGTCTTCAGATTTGTTTGGACGAATTAAATTGGTAACTCTTAAGAGTTGATGAGTAGTTGGCGAAATTCAAACTGCAAAAATCTGCAAAAAATGAGTTCGAGTTGATGTGAAGCATCGTTCAATTTATGTTTTTAAAGTTTACTTATTGAAAAAACCAAACTTATTGGAGGTAGCTAGAAGCTTCAGCTGGATTTTTATACGGCTTCAAAATTGGAACAACTTTTGCATGTTTCCATTCATTAGGAAAGTATGCCAAATGAAAACATCTGTTAAAAAATATTACCAATAAGGACAAGGTACTCTCAGGGAGTTTTTTGACGAGGATATAGAAAACTCCATCATTACTTAGAGCTTTCATATTATGAAACATTTTAGTTATAGTTCAAAGGAATGTTTGGATCAAAGCTATATTTCATAAATGTTTGATATTGTTCCCAATCAGCTCAATGTTAATTGAAAGTAGAGCTGTTTGGATTAGAAATTATTTATTGGGATATTTCAAAAGTTACTGGAAGGTGAACAGAGTCGAAGTCAGCATGGGTAACCAATTGGCTACAAAGTTGACATGAATCAGTTAAGACCAAATCAATAGTTGAGGGCAGGGTTACTTCCACTCACTTGCTATAAAAAAATATTTTTCGGAACAATGAAATCATGAGATGGTATAATGGTAATTAGTACTTGTAAGTTACAAAAAGAGATCGTGAAGTATGTGTTAGCAGTGGTGGCACGAGTCCTGGAGTTTAACATTTTTTCCTTAACATTTGATACATTTTGCGATAACCATTGTGACGACAAAAACAAACTGGCAAGCGGCAAAAATGTCATGACATTTCTAAACTGTTTTCTGCCAGCGACAGAACATTTTCGCACAAAGAAGCAGACAAGACCAGCGGCGCGCGCGACATAAATTTATGTCGTGTAGAATTTTGCTGATTTCTGGCTAATTACTGCATTTATTTGATGTTTATTGCATGGAATTAAAAGATAAGAATGAAGACTGACCACTCATAAGCATTGATGTTAAAATTATGCGTAAATAAGGGAGTTGGTAATTTACTGTCACACGCAAGCCTGCAGCTAAAATTTCATTCCAATAAACTGTTTGGAAAAATCAGGCTGCGAGATTTTATTTATTATCTATCTCCGCTGTTCGTTTGGAATGTAGTTATACACGGTCGCCCGTGTGCTGGCGGTTTTGTTTCGCTCTGGACGATGGTTTTTCAAAAAATGTACTGTTGTCACCTCTGTGTGTTAGACACATAAAATCTGTCAGTATTGCTTTCAGAGGGTCACAATCAACGATTTTACGACTCGTGAGCGCTCACTCTGAGTGAACGCTCACGAATCTTAAGATCGCTGATTGTGACGCTCTGAAAGCAAAATTGACAGGTTTTATGTGTCTAACACATACTTCACGATCTCTTTTTGTAACTTACAAGTACTAATTATCATTATACCATCTCATGATTTCATTATTCGGAAAAATATTTTTTTATAGCAAGTAAGTGGAAGCAACCCTGGTTGAGGGATTTCTTGCTGAAGAAACGCATGTTGGGCTGTTTGGATATTGAATAGTGTAATAACCTGCAGAACAATCATCAAACAAAATATTGCCATTGGAATTGTTTTGAGTGTTATTCCATGAGCGGTGTTTTGCATTAAAATCATCAATAATGAAGAATTTAGACCTATGACTGATAAGTTTCTGAAGGTAACCCTTGAGAAAATTCTTTTGCTGACCTACGCATTGGAATGGCAAATAGTCAGCTATAAACGTAAGTTGTCCAAATTTTGTTTCAACAGAAACTCCCAAAGTTTCAAAAACTTTGGTTTCAAATGAAGAAAGAATTTTCGATTTCGAAAAAATGTGCTAAATTTATCAAATACATCAATAGTAGGTATCTTGTATTTTGTTTGAGTCGCGTTTTTTTTCGATTATTGCTCGGAGGTGCTCTGCCACTTGATAACATTTTTTTAGAGAAGATCGCGAGTGCAGGATCTCATGGCCAAAGTAAGGACATTTCCAGATATATTTTCAATGGGATTCCGGTCGTTGGATCTGTGATTCGGGTTGCCGCTGATTTCGGTTCCGTCGGAAGTGTACTCTTTTTTTTTCCTATGTGAGCGTTTTTCACCATGCCAGCATATTTTCTGTCTACGTTTGGAGTAGGAGGGGTACCGTGATCGTTCAGTTATCCGTGTTGTAGAGTTCTGGCATTGAAACTGCAATCGGCAGGATGTGATTATAGGTATAATACGATACATATGGTGAGACCTGGTTGCTAGTGACATCCCTAATTTTGGGCCCATACATAAATTTCGATGGAAAGCATTTTTTTACAATGTGTCACTAGCAACCAGAAATATCCCATTTGTATTGTCCAGATGCCACATTGTTCTACGAAAAATTAAAGAACAGGAGATTTTTATAGATGGACCAAATCTTTAGATCCATAGGCCAACATAAGAGCTATTCTAATAATTATTATTATAATACAGTACGGTATGTTCACGCATTCTTCCACCCCTGTAGATTCACGAAATGCATCGTTGTTTGAATATTGCCATTTAAGGGGAACAATGAAATAACAATCAGCATGCTGATAATCTGACACCAAATGCTATTTTTTCTCTGAATTGGCAATAGGTATTTTTATTTGAACTCAAATAATTTCGGTGAATAATTTTTGCGGCAAATACAACGCAGTAGCCCTGGCCGTTTTGATGTTTGTGTCATATCTCAGATATTCTGCAAACATCAATATTGACAAGAAAAATGATAAGGCGTCATCTAACCTAATAATTTACTTAGCTGTGTTCTCGTACTAGCTGCGCTAGTATTAGATTATATTTGATTAGATTAGATTAGAAGCAATAGTATTTTGATTGTTTTCCAATAGCTGCACAGTTGAGCTCTCAAGACTACATATAGAACAGAACGAGCACACACGGAGCTTAAATAAATGCTGACTATTGAACACTGAATTATCATTTATGAGACGGACCGAAAAGTTGTGGATCACTTGTGCTGTCATGGGAAGGGAAGGGTTAAGTACTTCTTTCCCACATTTTGTCTAGTTCTATTCTAATGCGAAATGCGATCCATACGATCTACTGCTATAAAACAGTTTTGTTTTTCTTAAATGCAAATGAGGTACGAATCATCTTACGCATTTGTTTCTGGAAATTCCATTTATGCAAAGTAGCACTTGAAGATTGTTCCACGATTAAAAATTCGCACATTTAAACATTTATAGCTTTTTCACCACGATATTACCAAATGACTTGAAATTTTCAGTGAAGGTTCTTTAGTCCATATTGCACACGTGCAATTTATGTAAAGGTTAGAGAAGTGCTTTATGTTATGCGAGTTTCAAATGTAAAGTCGGTGGTTATACATCTTTCACATAACGTAATTTCAAATCTTTCTCATTCATCTTCAAGATGGATGTTTATGATATACTTTGGTGCAATAAGACCATAAGACCGCTGAAAAAGCGCATGGGTTTTGTAGAACATCAGAAAAGATGTTCAAAAAGGAGCTGATCAAATTGGGTCATTAATGTTCAAGAAAATTCATTGCTCATTGTTGCTATTTATTTATTTATTTGACAACATCAACAGGACTCAATGTAGCCACAATGATAACTTAAATATTGAAACTCAAATCCAACCATTTTTGAAAACAAATATTACGCTTAAAAATATTGTGTAGTTGTGTGTGCGTGCGTGCGTGTGTGTGTGTGTGTGTGTGTGTGTGTGTGTGTGTGTGTGTGTGTGTGTGTGTGTGTGTGTGTGTGTGTGTGTGTGTGTGTGTGTGTGTGTGTGCGTGTTTTTTGTCAAGGAGGAAACCTTCAAAAAGGCCATCGTGCCACCGCTTGACGACTGGGCGCACAGTCGCGGTGACACGGTGTGTGGGATTCTTACCGCACTAAAACCTTCTTGGACGCCTTGCCCATTTCCCCCGGAACCACTTGTTGTATTACTTCGGAGGGGGTCGTGCATTTCGCACCTCACTTTACCTCAGCTAATTGGCGCTTCCAGTTCGCTGATCGTCTCTCCAATTTGTGAGTCATTTAGCTCCCAGCGTCACGTTCTACTCGGTTATCGCCGGTGGTGGATTCAGCCTACTCTGACGGAGAGTTCTACCGGCTTCGGCTTTCAGTTCGCACTTGTGTGAGCACATTACTACTTTCTAGTTGGTCTTCTCGCCATTTTCGCTGCAACGCTGACATGATCTGCGTTACCGCTCTGCTGACGGCGTTAAGGTGCCCTCCTCTCGACACATTTCTTCGACGATATTCTCCGTGCTAAGGGCGAGCATACCCTCTCGCACAGCATCAAATCTAGGACATTCGAATACCACGTGCTCTGGTGATTCTTCCACATTCCCACACTCCGGACAGAGGGGGAACGTTGTGTGTCCGAACCGATGCAGGTACTTCCTGAAGCATCCATGACCAGACAGGAACTGCGTCAAGTGGAAGTTGACTTCTCCATGCTTCCTGTTCACCCAGGTCGAAAGAATCGGTATTAGCCTGTGTGTTCATCAACCGTTCTCTGCTGCGTCCCACTCCTGCTGCCACTTAGCCATCGACTCCGTTCTCACAATTTTTCGTACTCCTCTGGTTTCTCTCGTCATATAGCACTCGTAGTCCTCCGCCAAGGTGATGCCGATTGGGATCATACCGGCGATAACGCATACTGCCTCCATCGAAATGGTCCTGTACGCACTCACGACTCGCATGGCCATGAGCCGGAACGTACTGTTCAATTTCCTTTGGTTCTGCTTCGTTTTCATCGCTTCAATCCAGGCTGGACCTCCGTACCTTAGTATCGATGAGGACACACTAGCCAGAAGACGCCTCTTGCTGCTGCTTGGACCAGAATTGTTCGGCATGATTCTGGCTATTGCGTTGATGACCTTCGCTGCCTTCTCGCAGGCATATTCGATGTGGCTATTGAAGTTTAGCCGGTCGTCGATCATCACTCCCAGATACTTTAGCACGTGCTTCGAAACAATGGTGTGCTCTCCAACGGTGATTTCTGCCCGTTGCACTGCTTTGCAGTTACTGACCAACATCACTTCTGTTTTGTGGTGGATTATCTGCAGCTTCGCTCCTTGCATCCAGTTACCAATCGTATCTATCGCCTCGGCCGCCAGCATTTCCAATTCTTCCAGCGTCTCACCGGTTACCGTCAAGACGACATCGTCCGCAAAGCCAACGATCTCAACTTCTTTGGGCAGCTTGAGCGTCAGCACGCCATTGTACATTCCGTTCCACAGCGTAGGACCTAGAATGGAGCCTTGTGGAACTCCCGCCGTGATTCTAAGCGATTTCTGCCCCGTGTCTGTCACGTAGACCAGGACCCGGTTCTGGAAGTAACTACTTAGAATCCTGCAGAGGTAGTCTGGAACCCTCATTCTATGGAGTGCCTTGGCGATGGTCACCCAGCTGGCGCTATTGAATGCATTCTTCACATCAATCGTAATCACGGCGCAGTATCGATTTCCTCTCCGCTTCTGTTTGGAAGCTTTCTCGGCTCTGTCATTCACTGTCCGAATTGCATCCACCGTCGATCTCCCTTTCTGGAATAAAAACTACCTATCCAACAATCCGTGTTCACTCTCCGTGCATTTCGTCAGCCTGTTCAGGATGATCCTCTCCAAGAGCTTTCCGACAGTATCCAGCAAGCATATTGGCCTATACGATGCAGGATCCCCCGGCGGTTTTTCGGGCTTCGGCAACAGCACAAGCTTTTGTACCTTCCACCTATCAGGGAACTGACCCTCGTCCAGACATTTCTGCAGCACCATCCTGAACATGTCCGGGAACGTCTGGATCGCCACCTTCAACGCCACGTTGGGAATTCCATCCGGGCCGGGAGCTTTATTCGCTTTCAACCCTTTCGCTGCTGCTATGAGTTCCTCGTTGGAGACTTGTTCAACGTTGTCTTCATCTACCTCGCCATATGGTGTAGGTGGCCAGTACGTTGGGTCATGCTGTAGGAAAAGTTCCTCCACGATGACTTTCAGCTTGTTGGGACACATTTCAACCGGCATCGTTGGACCTCTGATCTTCGCCATCGCGACTCGGTATGCGTTGCCCCAGGGGTTGGCATCGGCGTCGCGGCACAGCTCCTTGAAACTATTTGACTTGCTCAGCTTTATCTTTCGTTTCAGTGCAGCCCTGGGCTCTCGGAACACCACCCTGCGCTCCTCTCTGTCTGCTTCTGTTCTTGCTCTCTGAGCACGCCTTCTGGCTAGAAGACAAGTAGCACGGAGGGTGCTAATTTCCTCGTTCCACCAGTAAGCTGGACGCCGCCTGTTCGTTGGCTCCAGTTTTCTCGGCATAGTTGTGTCACATGCTCTTGCTAATGATTCGGTCAACTCGTACGCGCTTAGGCCCGGGACGCTACTGTCTACCCTTAGAGCTTCGATGAAGAGATCCTTATTGAATGCCTTCGTCTTCCACTTCTGCTCGCTTACTTTCGTCCTCCGCATTTCCACCGGTGTCCGTTCGCCGATACTGTACCGGATCGCCTGATAGTCACTATCTGTGTACTCTTCGCACACTCTCCAGTTCATATTTACTATTAGCGACGCATTGCAGAAAGTGACGTCGATAATGGATTCCCTACCATCTTTGCGGAAGGTGCTGAAAGTTCCTAAGTTAGCCAGACCGACGTTCAACTTCCAGCAGGCTATACCCTCTTGCGTTGATACATCTGCTCCCCCAAACCTTGCATTGAAATCTCCTGCGATGACGACTGGTCTCCGTCCAATGAGCTCTCCGGTGAACCCATCTAGCATCTGGTGGAACTGCTCAATTGTCCATGTCGGGGGTGCGTAGCAACTACATACATAGATTCCATTGATTTTGGCGATCACGAAACCTTCGTATGAGCTTGCCACCACTTTTTGAATGAGATACCTGCCCATGACTTGTATGGCCGCCATTCCTGCTCTATCCGCCACCCAGTTACCATTATTTAGAGGGACTCGATATGACTCTGCAATGATTGCAACGTCGCACTTTGTTTTCTCTCCGCATTTCCTGCACAGATCAGATCTGTCTGGGCCTTTGCAGTTTCTCGCGTGGTGACCGAAGCCCATGCATTTGTAGCATCTCTCCATTTTCTTAGATTCCCGAGGAATAGCTTTCATCGGGCACACTGACCACCCAACCTTGATTCGGCCTGTCTTCAGCAGCTCGTTAGCTGCGTCCGAAGAAAGTCGTATCGACGCCGTCTGCGTGCCACCATACGCCTTCCTCAACCGAATTGCCATCGGTACGTCTCCCAGGTTGCATTGCACCTTCAGCGCACTCTTCAACTCGTCTTCTGTTGTGATCTCGTCCAGATCTCTGCACTCGACCACTGCCTCCTGGGATAAGGCTCTTACGTTCGCCGTCTCGCCGTCGTCGTTACGAGATTTTTCGACGAGCTCCTTAAAAGCTGCGCTCTTAACCGTAGGATCCCTTTTCAGCTCAAATAGCATCTCGCCTTTCTGGGTTCACCTGGTTTTCACGACGTTCTTGCCTAGTTGTTTCAACTCCGGATCCTCTCTCACTTTCCGGAGGAGTGCTGCGTAGGACGTTTTGTCCTTCACCTCAACAACCAGAGCGTCACCCTTGCTTCTCTCCCTACGAGGCCTAGACTTCTCCTTATCCTTCCTCTTCCTTCTTCCTCACTTCATCTTCCTTCTGTTTTTTCTTCCTCTCCTTCTGGTTCTCGACTTTACGCCACCCACCAATTTCTCCCATCTCCTTGATGCCTTCCTCGTCCTTGCGTTTTTTGGGCTCCTCCTCATCTCCTGGCGTGTCCCTATCTCTCTTTTCAGGACGTGGATTTGTGGATCCCTTCGGCGTCTCATGTGCTTCAGCCAGTCTTATGCTCTCCTTGGCCTCCCGGAGAGCCTTTTCGGCATTTTCGGCTCTTTTTCTCCACTCATGGAATTCCCGATCTGCCACTGTTATGCCGGATTTGATTCCAGTAACAAGTTGCTTGATCTCTTTGTGTACGTTGTTTTTATCCTTTACGAACACATAGAGATCATCGATCTTCCTTCTGACCTCCGTCATTTGGTTCTCCCAAGTGGCAGTTCTTGCTGTTTGCAACTGCTGGATTTCGGTGTGAATATTTGGCATGGCACCGCACCTAGCTACTCTCCTTGGGATCCATGCTGTTCCACTTGAGGTATGCTACTACTGGAACTCGCTGTGGTTACCTGATTCGACGCTGGTGATCTCTGCAACTTTCCGCTTCTTGCGAACACGTTCGCTCCTCCGTTTTCACTATCTGGCGTCTTGCCGTCGTTCTTCATATTTTTTTTTTTGGTTTTTTCATTTTCTTCATTTTTGTTTTTTTCTCCAATTTTATCCATTCTGATGGGTCCCCCCTTCGGGCCGCTATCTCCACTCGTTGTATGTAGTCGCCTATCGTGATCCCATGGTTATCTATGCAAGCAGGGAGGCCATGCTAGGGTTGACACGGTCCTTCCTTCAGCTAGGTTGTCAACTCACCATTTGTGTGTGTGTTGTGTGTGTGTGTGTGTTGTGTGTGTGTGTGTGTTGTGTGTGTGTGTGTGTTGTGTGTGTGTGTGTGTGTTGTGTGTGTGTGTGTTGTGTGTGTGTGTGTGTGAGTGTGTGTGTGTGTGTGTGTGTGTACGTGTGTATGTGTGTATGTGTGTGTGTATGTTACGAAATGAATGCGCTCACGTTTCTCAGCAACCGCTCAACCGATTTGGACAAACTCGGCGCCAAATGATAGGTCTTGGGGTCCCATTGAACGCTATTGAACGGTTTTGGAATCGGTGAACCGGTTCCGGAGATATGGCCGGAATAAGATCCGGTGAATATGGGCCTTCACGCTGGATTTAACGGAAAACGTATCAAAACCATCATGCGACACATCAAATTACTACAGAATTCAAAAATAAGATCAATGCAAGTCGTGTTAAGTATTCCAGACCACATTGGACACACTTGGACATGTTCCGGGTACCCTGGGGAAGTTGCTTGAATATGAATTGAATTAAAACCCATTAAATCACATTAAAATACGATGATAAGGTGATTGGTAGCCTCACCAAATAGACTACACCCGGATATATGTATTCGGAGATGAACTAGCCATAGGCTAAAAATCTCCTTAATAAAGAACTAAAAAAAAAAAAAAAAACCCCGGATATATTCCGGGTACCCCCAGGCAGTGGCGTAGCGTCACTGGATGACACGGGGGTGGGGGGCTTGGTCACTGATAATGACAATAAAATAAATAAACTTGAATAAGTAAGAAGGGTCTGATCACACAATAGGTGGATAAATTCGGGTTTTTTAGTTTGTTCTGCGCTAACACCATAGAGGGAACTCTAAGGTCCCGAAGAAACGTGCTCAACTTTTTGGCTCAGCTCTAGTACTCTCTTCGGTCCCAAGCTAATCGATGTACCCCTCGAAACATAGGAAAATCCACGAACGAACCCCTCATTTTATCTGTCAAACTTTCATAGCGAATCAAAACAAACGTAGTGTAGTACTAGAATTTCGACAAAAATGGGATACGTTCATCGATGTACTTGGGACCAATAGGATGGTCCAGTGTGAGCCAATTTATTCGAAGCGAAAACGACCGACCTCTTGAACGCAAGGAAGGTGAGGGATTACTTCAAGCGCAATCCGAACCTTTCGATTCGGGACGTGGCCAAAAAGGTCAATTCTACCGTCTGGTTCGTCCAGCAGACAATGAAGCGGGCTGGACTACATGTCCTGAAGGTAAGGCGCCTAACCGAACAGATAGCCAGGAAGCTGTACCGCGAGTGATTGGTGCAGCCGAAATGCATCGTAATGGACGACGAGACGTACATTAAAGCGGACGCTAAGCAGATCCCCGACCTGGAGTTTTTCGTCGGCAAGTCACGCCTGGATGTTCCGGAGAAGTTCCGGAAGAAGAAGATCGACAAATTTGCCAAGAAGTACTTAGTGTGGCAGGCGATCTATGGATGCGACAAATTCTGCAAGCCATACATAACGACCGGCACCATCAACGGCCAAATATATAAAGAAGAATGCCTCCAGAAGCACCTGCTGTCCTTCCTCCGGTCCCACTAAGGTGACATTCTGTTTTGGCCGGATCTGGCATCGTGCAATTACGCGAAACCGGTGATGCCAACGATGTTGTTTTTGTGCCGAAGGAGGTAAATCCACCAAACTTGGCAGAACTTCGCTATTATGAGGACAAGCTCCGGAAAACAGGGAAGACCTTCAAAAACGACAAGGATTTTAAGCAAGAGTGGATGAAAGTGTGCAAGAAAGATGGCGCAAGTGTTGCACAGGATTTGCTGGGTAGTGTTAAGTCCAAGGTGCGGGCAAGGAGAAGAGGTTGAATAAACCAACTTTGCAAAAACATAGCTAATATGTGTTTATTTATTCCCTGAGAGTTTCAAAAATATCCGAATTAAAATGAATTTTTGATGATCGTTTTTGTCTATTGAACTTTTTTTAAATCTTTAATCCTATGAGTTTTTCTATGTTCGTGCTCCAAATTTTGTCTCTGGTTTTCAAATCAATGTCTATGTCCAATCGTTCACTACCCGAAACTGGAGTTATTTCTTCGTGCTGTGCTCGGTTTAATCGTCTGTAACGTGTTCCTAGGGATTTGGTGAATCGGGCGTCCTGAAGCGAATGGAAAGTGCTTTTATGAAAGTTGCGGTATGCTTGTGCACCCGTCTGGTCATTTTCGCCAATTATCCAAATGTCGAACTTCTCTCGATGAAAATTTCCAAGATCGAATGATTGCTCCGTTCGATAATCTAACTTTTTTTTTACTATATTTGAGGCAAAAGTCTGCTGCTGCCTCGGCCCCAAGCGGCTGAACGACGGTGAGCGATGTAATGGACAGATCGGGGTTTATCTTCAAACATAATAAGACATATGTGGCACCTAGAAAATAAATTTCACTTTCATCAACGTTTAGGTCACTTGTGCTACCAAATGGCCTGCATGCTTTGTTGATATCCGACCCAACGGAACGATCACAGGCACAACAGAACACCACAGGTAAAGAAGAGGACCAGAGTGATGATGGGGCCAGTGTAACATCGGCTACAGAGGAGCCAAGCGACAGTGAAAGCGAGGATGACGCAAGCGAGACAGGAGGAGAAGAGGTCGGAGAAAAGCTAGCGGCTGCCGCATTGTGCATCGGTGTTGGCTCGTTCAGCGACCCTCGTTCAGTACAGGGATTGGCACACTTTCTCGAACATATGATCTTTATGGGCAGCAAAAAGTATCCAACCGAGAATGAGTATGATGCATACATTAGCGTAAGTAGTTTAATATATTTATCAGTTAATTGTGTTTGAGGTGGATTTGAGAATAGTTTTATTTTTAAACAGAAATGTGGTGGGTTTGACAATGCTGTAACTGATCTGGAAGAAACGACGTTCTATTTCGAGATCGATGAGGAATACTTGGACGGTGCTTTGGATCGATTTTCTAGCCTTTTCGCTTCACCACTGATGCTGCGAGATTCCATCGGGCGTGAAAGAGATGCCGTTGAATCGGAATTTCAAACCAACATTAATAGTTTCTCTTCAATGCGAGAACAACTTCTAGCTTCATTGGGTCAAGAGCATCATCCGAGTAGTTTGTTCTCGTGGGGCAATCTGCGGACTCTGAAGGACAATGTGACACAAGATGAATTGCATGAAATTTTGCACCAATTTCAAAAGCGGCATTATTCAGCCCATCGGATGCATTTCGCTGTACAAGCAAGAATGAGTCTGGATGAGCTTGAGAAGCTAACGGTGAAGTATTTGAACAATATCCCAAACAACAGCCTGCCTGTAGAAGACTTTTCTGCCTTTAATGACATGAACGCATTCAAACCGGATTTCTTTAATAAAGTGTACTATGTCAAACCCAAATCGAACATCTGTAGGTTGGACGTGACTTGGTGTTTGCCACCCAGCGTTGAGGTAATTACCGAAAGAATTCTTATGTAGTATCAAAATTTCAAACGTATGTCACTTTTAGGATTACAAGGTGAAACCAGTGGATTATTTATCCTACCTTCTTGGATATGAAGGAAAATATAGTTTAACCAGCTATCTAAGGAACAGGTAATTAAAACAGCTGTAGAATTAATTTTCAGTTAACGTAAAATCCAAACTTTTTCAGAACCCTTGCACTTGATGTACAAACTGGATCAAGCTATGGTTTCGAGAAGAACTCCCTCTATACTCTTTTCGCTGTATCCGTGACAATGACTGACAAAGGATTGGAAAACGTCGAAGAGATTTTGAAAGCTATCTACTCGTATATGCGACTCCTAAAGGAAAGTGGACCAGTAGAATGGTTGTTTGATGAACTGAAGGAGATAGAAGACACCTCGTTCCGTTATCGCAAGGAAAAAGAGGCCAGTGACAACGTAGAAGAGCTGGTAGTCAATATGCGGTACTATCCGTCAAAGGACATCATCACGGGTTCCGAGCTTTACGACCACTATGATGCTGATGAAATTCAGAAGGTTATCGATAGTCTAAATCAGCCTAATTTCAACATAATGATATCGTCATCTAAGCCGTACAATGGAATCGTGTATGACAAGAAGGAGAAATGGTTCGGCACGGAATACACAGAGCGAGGTATGTAGCGTTTTTGATCTAATTTCCATGCTAGTAAGCACAACCCGCGCCTTACCTCTCTTTTTCGATTTGGATAAAGAGTCACAAATAGTTTAGTAATTTTAATAGATGTAACGAATAAGAGTCAAAACAAACCACCCAAAACTGTCCAAATTTACGGGTGAAAGAAAGGTGCGGTAAATCTTCGTAAACTGTACTGCAAATAAAATTCACGTTATATCCACCTGAAATGGCACGTAGATATTTTTCATCGTACTATTCAGGTGAATATTACGTATTTTGAGGGAGAGATTACAGTTAAGTGATTCACATAGAAATCAAGTGATTTTCACGTAAATTTTATCGTTGAAGTTCGCGTCACTTAAAAATTACGAAAAATTGCAACTACATGTTACTGGATTGTGTAGTAATCCCGCATAAACGCGAACCATAACTTGACGTTACCGAAAATGGTTAAACATTGTTTATAATCCCTGCTAAACTTAAACTGAAATGGTGATGGAACTTTACATGAACGTTTGTGTGATAAAATTTTAACCTTTTTGTATTATGGTTCTTTGGAAGTGAACCTTACAAATAATGGTTTGTTAAGAACCATTACCATTCAAAATAGTTGTTTTGTCCATACATTTTTGGGAAAGGAATTATATTGGAAACATTTTATTTATGATTTTTAACCATTTTCGGGAAGGTCAAGTAATGGTTCGCATTTATGCTCGATGGTTAAGTGAATTGATGATAGATTAGATGTATAAATATTTCAAGTTATTTGTTTCATTAAATGAATGAGAGCAATGCATTCTTGAGAAATGTTATTTTTTTACTCAGGCAGTCTAGAAAACAATATAACTAACTAATTTACCTGTTGATCTTTAAGTTAACGCCCGTTTTCCGTAGGACTGTAGATTGTAGTTCGTCAATTGAAGATTTAATTTATAAATTATTATAATTTATTAACATTACTAAACTTAACTCCAGTGGAATTTATTCACATGCTATTGAATGTTATGTGTGGCACGTTAATCTGATTGGATCGCTATTTTGTAGAGGTTACCTGAATTTTCAGGTTAAAATTACGTTTCCCGTTTGTTCAGTGTAACGCATAGGAACCAACGTATTATTGATTGTGCACGTTGAAATCATTATTGATGTTTTGTGCTCGATAGAACGGAAATGGGCGACTACGACGAACTAGCGCTTTACACCACTACATGAGGAAAAGCATGAAAAGCGCGTCCATTAACTGTAATAGCGGTCAAACGTCTTTCTTTTATACTGTACAATGTAACGTCAACTGTCTCGGTTCGGAACTACTTGTCTCTAGTTTCTTAAGCGTCCCACACTTCCTAGATCTTGCACCACTTGATCAAACCACCTAGCTCGCTACGCTCCATTGCGATTTGTACCGACCAGATTTGAGCAAACACATTTTTGGTGGGATTGTTTTCCGGCATTCTTACAACGTTTCCCGCCCATTATATCGTTCCAGCTTAAGCGAATTTCTGTAAACTGGGCTCGACGTAGAGTTGCGCCACCTGACCTAAGCCGTTTAGAAACTTCCATTACTTGCAGGTGCTCCTCGAGCATAGTCCACGGCTCATGTCCCTAGAGAACTACCGGTCTTATCAACGTGTTGTACATGGTACACTTCTATGTAGGCGAAATTTCCCAGACCTTAAGGTCGTGTGGAGTACGTAAAAATGAGTTTCCAAATTTATCTGCTGCATAATATCCGATGTCACCAACACAGTACCAGTAGTCAGCCCATTTTACGGTACCTAATAATATGATTTCCAATTTCAGACATTCCACAAGAATGGAAAAACTTATGGGCTAATGCCACTATCATCCCAGAGCTAAGGCTGCAAGAGCGCAATCAGTACATAAGTACGGACTTCACTATCTTTGCGAGCCAAGACGATGCTGATGCGGCCCTTATTTCGCCCTTTCCCGAGAGGATAATGGAGACCGAAAATAGGGAGCTATGGTATCGACAGGATAACAAGTTCAACCTGCCTATGTCGCTTATGTACTTCTATTTCATTTCGCCACTACCAATGCATGACCCACAATGGTATGTGATGTGTGACACTAATTGGTGAACTAATAATCAAGACATTATACAATTTCAGCGCTACTCTTATGAGTCTGTACACTTCGATGTTGAAATTTCAAATTGCTGAAGATCTTTATCCCGCCACGGTTGCAGGGCTGAATTATGAAATTTACGCTTCTGAGAAGGGAATTATTTTGAAGGTAATGCATGCAATAATGCATCTGTAACTCCGTAATTAAATTCAATTATTTTATGTCCCCACAGGTTGATGGGTACAATCAGAAACTACCAATCATTGTCGATGAAATTACCAAGGCAATGCGAGATTTTGATCAAAACATGAACTCCGAAGTGTTTGATGTCATTAAGAAAAAACTGGCTAAAGCATACTACAATGAAATCATAAAAGCCAGTAAACTAAACAGGTAATAATGCAGCATACTGCCGTATAGTTGAAGGACATAAATAATAATTTATTCTTTTAATTGTAGGGATATTCGTTTGAAGGTGGTACAGGACACATTCTGGACTACTCTAGAGCGGTTCAATTTATTGAAAAACTTAACCATTGACAATCTCAGTCAATTTTCCAAAAAATATTTCCGCCAAGTGAAAATTCAATCGCTGATACAGGGAAACACTCGGAAGCAGGATGCTTTGGATGTTATGTCGAAAGTGTTAAGCAACCTTGAGACTGGTGAAATACTCGATGTTAGTTAATTATCACAAAATTAAGATACTTTGAGGAAGCTAATGGTATGTTCTTTTTTTTTTTAGAAATCTCTCACTGAATCAAAAGCACGAGAAATTCCGCTAGGAAACAACTATCTGACGGTGAAATCCTTCCGTGAGAAAGACGTCAACACGGTAACGACCTCCTTCTACCAAGCTGGACCTGTGACTCCAGCGATCAATTCACAATTGGAATTGCTGGTGATGTTAATCGAAGAACCACTCTTCGACATACTACGGACCAAAGAACAGCTCGGCTATGATGTGTCCATAACAATCCGGGATAACTTTGGTATATTAGGATATTCGGTAACGATTCACTCGCAAGAAGACAAATTCACGTACCAGCACATTGACGAGAGGATCGAAGACTTCAACGAAAGATTTGTACAAATTTTGAAGGATATGCCGGAAGAAGATTTTCAATTGGTGAAGAGTTCACTCCTGAAACGCAAGCAAATAGTTGACACTGAATTGAAGAATGAAGTAAACCGAAACTGGGCCGAGATTACTACCGAGGAGTATGTTTTCAACCGAAACAAGCTGGAAATGGAACACATAGATCATTTGAGCAAGCAGAACATTGTAGATTTCTATAATCAGCTTGTATTTGATAACCGATATCGACGAAAGTTTTCCGTTCAAGTAGTTGGATGCAGCGACAAGTCGATTCATTGTAACAGTGAGGACTCCGAAAAAGTGGATGAGGCGGAAACCGAAGATCTGGACAGGGAATTTTCAATTCACTACTTGACCACAGACGATACAGGGCGCAACTACATAACAGATATCGAACGCTTTGGAAAGACACTCAAAGTGTACCCCGTAACGAAGATACAGTTTTCGTGAATTTTTGCCTGTGATTATTGTTCCTCTGGTTTTGCTAATTGGTGTTAAATGTTGAAATAAAATTGTTGTAAACATTTTTCACTTCAATGAATGTTACGCAATGTAGTTTTATTTACTTTTATTTGTTAGCTGATTGGTTTTTCGCCGCTTCCTGCTGAAGCTCTTTATGCTTTCGAACAAATGAGGTGAAGTTGGTTTCCTCGGCTTCGTCATCACCTGTAAAAAGAAGCAAAGCGATAATTACTGTTTAGCAGTCTGTATAGCTATTTTCGATGAATAGCAGAAACAAGAGTCATTTTCAAGCGTATACGTATATGACTAGGACCGGCGATTTGAGTTTTACTTAGACGATTGGAATTTAAGAACCATAAGGGATACCGCCCTTATGCCTACAGCATTATAACATGTTACAAGGGTGTTATAATAATTCAAGCTGAATAATGCATTAGGAACTAAACAACATTGACAGATTATATTGGTCTTTTCACAGCCATGTTGGCCATGTTGTTATTCCCCACTTTTTTCAGCACACCGATCGGTGAAATAACCTATTATCTATCTTCTAATACGACAAGAAACGGTGCAATACCCATGTTATTAACGAAAGAGAAAATGGATGAAGAGAATCGATCAATGTTACTTAGAACCTGTTCAGTTTGAATTATCGGCAACAAAAATAGGCTTATAACATGTCAATTGCTCAGTCTGGCCAGCATTTTAGTCAGATGTCCCAAGTTCAATCGAAGTGATTTATATCTAACTGCCAAAACTGTACTTTGCATAGTTTTTCGAAAATCTGTATCTGTATTACAGATTTCTGCATCGAAAATTTAAAAAAAAAACTGTACCATTACAGATAAATCTGTATACGTGGCATCACTGATGAAAGTTATTCTTCGAATAGTTTATTGAATTACTGTAGACTAATATTGCTTGATATTTGGAACAAGGAGCATCGTTTTTTTTTTTAATTTTCCATTTCTGGAAATGTTTAGATGCGGATTCAATAACGGATTAGTATTTGATCATAGGTGCAAAGTCAAAAAATCACTAACCTGGGCATACCGAAGCGTCGTCTTCATGGCCTTCCTCGTCCTCGGAGCTTTCGTTACCCGGATGTTTCAAATAGATATCCGCCCTTTCACGGCCACTGCTCAGCTCATTTATCAGAGGTACTTCCTGTCCTTTGCCTTGTTGGGTTATCTTCGTTAGCTGTTCTTCTTCCTTCGTTTTTCGTTCTGCCATCTTTTCTACCCGTAGCTTATCGTATTCTGCTTTATAATCGGTTTCGTATTCTTTTGCCGCTTCTTCGACAAGTTCGAAAAATTTCCCGAACCCAATCCCAGATTTGGACGACACGCCACAAGCTTTTAGATCTCGATAAAACTCGTCCAATGTCAGGGACATTGTTCGCGTCAGATTACTGACGTAGGTTGTTTCATTCTCAAGTGCTTCCTGGAATGATTCAAAGTCTTGCATCCACTCGATGGCAAAATCAAATTCTTGCACATCAATCTTGTTGAGTACAATTATGAAGGGTAAGCGGGCTTTGTAGAGAATAGAACAAGCGTACAACATGTTTGACATGAAGGTGGTAGGGCTCGCTGAACGTACAATATCCATTACATATACAACGACTGTAGGGAATGCTGTTGCCAAAGCTTCCGTTATAATTGTGCCGGATGCAGACCAGGTAAACACCTCAATCTGCCCAGGTGTGTCTATGACACAATATTTGTGTTTATCCTGCGTTCGCTCAACTAATTCTATCACTTTACCAAACTTCGTGGAGAACAAATTCAAAGCGGTTACAATTCCTCCGTTGGGTCCGAGATTGTACTGCTTCATAACCTCTTTGTAGTTGATAGTATCGCGAACGTCTAGCAGGAAGTTCAAAATTAAATTATATAGTACGTATATCTGCTGAGAACCTACCGATATTTGCAGGGTACGGAACTTCGCGACATGCTGGATCTAAATTGATGAGATACGGATTGTGTTCGTCATGTTTGTACTGGGCCAACTTGCGTACAAATGTCGTTTTGCCGGAACCCGCCATACCAAGAACTATCATACAAATTGGCTTACGTTTAACGGTAGCAGTTGTGTCGGTATCCATTTTCTCGCTAACACTAGACATTGTTGATTAAGATAATAATTAAGATTTTTCCAGCAAAAATATGGTCCCGAGTCAGTCACACTGGAATGTTTACTCACAAACCTACAAGTTAAAACAGGTTAAAACTAAAAGAAAAAGTTGAATGTCAAACCGATTTTACCGACTGCGCAGTCATTTACACCGCATAATATGGCTGAGTTCGTTTATGGTTAGAACTAAAAACCCTAATAAAAAATAACCATACACGAACGATAACCCAAATCATTGAACTATTCCATAAATGGTTTGGATGATACCCAAAACACGTCGTTAAGCAAATTAACCATACAATTTTTATTAGGGAAGCCTGTATAATTGGAAAAAGTAAATTTGAATTCACCGTTCTATGTTTTGTGGCTATAGATCAGTGCACGAAGATTTGCCGCACTCTTCCCTCTCCCGTAAATTTTGACAGTTTTGGGTGGTTTGTTTTGGCTCCCATTCGTTGCCATCTCTTTTACTCACAGACAAAATGATAGGAAGCAAAAAGTGAGGTTAGGGACCGTGCACTGATCTATCAGCAAACTGTTGATGATGTCGGTTAAAGAGCCTAAATTTATAAAGAGGCGAAATGTCAAAATTGGAACAATCGATTGTCTGTCAAAGTCATAGGAAAAGTCATTCCAATCCAATGACATTTATATAAGGTCTGGGCCAACAGGCAGCTTGCTGGTGTTAGAAGCAAAAATGTTGTAAACATTGCTGAACATCTGCGAACAGATAGATATACGTCACTGCCGACATACTGAGAACAGATAGAAATACGTCACTGCCAACAGCTGTTTCGTGTAAAAAGATAAACATTGCAATACAATACGAACACCACTAACCATTTGCACATTTCACTAACACCAATAAGCCCTTTGGCCCAGACCTTATATAAACGTCATTGATTCCAATCGAGCAGAAGACCTGTCAAATGGATAAGATGTCGTCTCTTTATAAATTCAGGCTCTTTAATGTCGGTGAGTTCCGAGATGGAAAACTACACTCAAAAGATTTTCAAACATAAAATAGATTAAAAGTTACGCTAAATCGCAACTCTCCTGACCGACGCATAGCTTGGTATAAAGTGAGAGAATACGAACTTAGTATAAAAATGGTTTATGCATAGATAGAATAAAGTGAATGTATTTATTCGATTCATAACCGCTATTTTATTTGTATTTAGAGTATGCTTTTCTGTCAGTTTCATTTGCTTTGTTTTTTAATGCAAATCAAAAATGCTGCAAAAACTAACAAAAATATGTTTTATTTTCTTGGTACTACCGTGGAAGCACCATACTTGACGCAGTTAAGACAATTTCAAATTCAAACATGTTCTAAAAAATGAGAGTCTTACCAATTCAATCAATATTTTACACAGTAATAGCACAAACGAAGTTACAGACGACTTTCTCCGAAGAAATTAATTAAAATAAGGTGGTTCTCTGTAATAGAATTTTAGACCACTTTCCGCCGCTCACCGCCAGGTTCGCTAGTATTTTTGATTTGAATTAATTCAAGTTGGTTTTGTGTGCAATGATCTGGCAACTCGCGTTCTCACTCGCGTTGACGGGGTCCTGTTTTCTCACTCATCGAAGGAAATTTTGATTAGAGTGAGAAAGTAAGGAACAGTCAGCGCGGGAACCGTGTGCGGTACTATAGGTGCGGCAGAAAGAATGTAGTCGACTCCTTCGTTCTCACGGTGTTCTTACGCATGATCCAACGTTACGTCACACTAGATTATGCATAAGAACGTCGTGAGCAAAGTTTGTATGTTTGGGAGCCTCTTGCATTCAACTCGCATTCGTCCTCGAGTTCGTGTGGAAGCCATTCAGAGCGGAGGTGGCCAGGAGCGTGGCATTCGAAGTGGAACCGTTCCGACTCCACTGGTCGTTGGATTGGGGGAAGCCTGTGAAATCGCTAGCCGTGAAATGGAGTACGATCACAAATGGATGGAGTTCCTCTCGAAACGCCTGATGGACCAAATCTTCGCATCGCTACCGAAAGTCATCCGCAATGGCGATCCAGTTCATTCTTATCCCGGATGTATCAATCTGTCGTTTGCATACGTTGAGGGTGAATCGCTGTTGATGGCGCTGAAAGACGTTGCCCTCTCGAGTGGGTCGGCTTGCACTTCGGCTTCGCTGGAACCGTCGTATGTGCTGCGTGCGATTGGTAACGACGAAGATCTGGCTCACAGCTCGATTCGCTTTGGCATCGGACGGTTTACCACCATCGAGGAAATCGACTACATAGCTGAAAAGTGCATCAAGCACGTGACTCGACTCCGAGAGATGTCCCCGCTGTGGGAGATGGTCCAGGAAGGTATCGACATCAAGTCGATCCAGTGGTCGCAGCATTAGAGCGGACGGGTCGGGGCATATTTTAAAGAGAGATTTGATTTTGTATGTTCTGCTGTGTATGGTTGAATTCAGTGAGGGTTTTTTTTTAATTGTTAATCATTGATTGTGTTATTAACACATCCACTTTTGGTAGTAAGTAGGTATTGAGACGAGAGAAAAATAATGTATAGCTTTGCTACATATGCTATTAGAGACAGCAATAAATCTTAAGACAGTGAAATCATTGTGAGTATTTCATCATTCACTTGGCGAAAAAACTTCCTATCAGCGATTGTTTGAAATAGTATAAACTTTGTTAGTTCCCGTCAAGGACGGCGTTGTTACGACTACGCTAAATTCGCAAATCTGAGGTATTCGTGGACTGCTATCTCAGATTTGCTTTGGCACGGATTAGTTCCACTTAGGGTTAATTCAACTAAGTTTCGATTCTAATTATTTGAAGACTCCAGGAAAATCTACGTTTAGAAAGACCTTCTATTATTTAATAAAGAAGTAAAGCAGTAAAGTTATTAATAGTTGGTTGGGCAAGCTAAAATATCATTTAAAAAAATGTGTTCAATGTCGATAAGCTTTCCGCAAAATCCGCACTTCAAAAGCTATAAAACCGCACAAAATTTGCGACACTTGTAACAGCCCTGCAGTTGGCTTCGGCGTGCCAGAGAATACCTAATCCACCTAACCGGACCTGAAGAAACGGAAAGGAGCGCGACTGGGATTAGACGGGCTAGCCTTATGAAGCTCTCTACTGACATACAATATAGCATGGTTGCAGCAACCTTATATTTCACCTATTTGTCCCTAAAGATCACTAATTTACACCCGACACCCTAGGTAGGATAATGTCATCGCAAATAACAACAATTCCCGTTGAATACATAGTGCGAAAAATGCGCTTGAATTACCCCAAACCGTCTCATCACAACCTACGCCTCGGTCAGCGTGGCCCGACCGATCGTTTTCGGCATCTTTTTATTGGTGGAATCCTCGAGCTCCTTCGGTTTGTAGTAATGCGGTGCCGCCTCCAGCAGCCACTTGCTTTCGATTTCAATCACCGACCGCATGTACTCCTTCGTCGTAAACACCAGCTCGTGGTACAGCACCCAACGAGGCAGTTCTTCGAACAGTGCCGAATTCGGATGGATCATCACCGTCTGATTGTGCTTGGCCGTTTTGTAGTGACCCCCCCTTGGAGAGCCGAGCGACGTGATAAAAGTACCCGGCTGTAATAGCCTTCCGGATGTTGGTCGTTTCCGGCAGACTGGAAACCATTTCGATTTCGACTCGCTGCATTAACCCAACCAGCTGCTCCCGGACATCGCGAGCTCGTTTCATCGAACGGAACTGAATGAAATTTTCGTAACACCACTGAGTGCTGTAGTCCGATTCGGCCCATTGATTGTAGACCTGCAGCAAACTCAAGTGGTCCCCGTGCATGTGGTTGAAGTTCTTCCGGGCCGTATCTGCGTGGATGATTTTATCTTTCGGTCGGTAGAAGATGGCTCCATTCACCGATAGAATTGCAGCGATGGCCACCACCTCCTCGGAACATTTGTACTTTTCACTAGCAAGCAGCATTTTTGCCATCATGGGATCGACCGGAAATTCCGCCATCCGCCGTCCAAGTTTGGTCAATTCACCGTGGTGATTCAATGCCCCTAGGGCGTAAAGTTGCTCCAATGCCAAAACCAACGTTTCATGTGGTGGAGGATCGAGGAAATCGAAATGAAGCAAATCGTTGATTCCAAGAGCTTTGAGCATTAGCACGGCATTGCCCAGGTTTATGCGCTGAATTTCCGGGACGGTGTTGTCTTCCAGCTCGTGTTTGTATGCCCAGGCTATGTACAGACGAAAGCACTTGCCAGGGGCAACGCGCCCTGCTCGACCTGCACGTTGATTGGCAGACGCTTTCGAAATGGGCACGACCATCAGGGTCTCCATCCCGGTTCTGGAGTTAAAATTATTTTGCTTTGCAAAGCCCGGATCGATCACGTACATTATATTATCGATGGTTAGTGATGTCTCGGCGATGTTGGTGGCCAGTACGACTTTCCGGGCGTTCGGTGGAGTTGGATCGAAAATTTTCGCCTGCATGACCGAAGGCAGATTGGCATAAATGGGAAGGATGAGTAGTTCCTTGAGTTTGGAACCCAACCGCTTGACGCGATCCTGGAGCATCTCCTGGCAGGCTTCGATTTCCTCTTGTCCTGGAACGAAAAAAAAATGTAATTTTTTAACATCGCATAGAAATAGACCCACTTACCAGTTAAAAATACAAGAATGTCTCCAAGAGGCTGAGTGGCATGAATCTGTAGAACCGACACCACACATGCATCGATATAATCTGCTTCCGGTGCTTTGGTGTAGAAGACATCAACCTAGAAGAGAAAAAGTTAGATTTTACAGCAAAACACAAAGCAAGTCAAATCTAACTACGTACCGGAAAACGACGACCAGGAATACGGAATATGTTCGCATCATCGAAGAAATCCGAAAACTTTTCCGCATCCAACGTGGCACTGGAAATCAGTAGTTTCAAATCCAACCGAAACCGCGCAATGTCCTTCACCAATCCAAACAGAATGTCCGTGTGCAACGTACGCTCGTGAGCTTCATCGATAATCATCACACTATACGAAGCTAGGTCCGGTTCCGAAAGAAACTCCCTGTGCAACGTACCATCTGTCATGTATTTAATGACAGTCCGCTCGGATGTGCAATCCTCGAAACGAATACTATAACCAACTTCGTTGCCCAACTTGACGCCCATTTCCTGTGCAACACGTGCCGCCACGGACATCGCTGCCACGCGACGAGGCTGAGTACATCCAATCTTCTTGCCGTCGTTTGTAAACCCAGCTTCATAGAGATACTGTGGAATCTGTGTCGTTTTTCCCGAACCCGTTTCTCCTTCGATAATAAGAATCTGGTGTTCTTTTATAGCGGCTATGAGATCCTCCTTGAATGGAAAAACTGGAAGTGATTTCTTCGTTTCCTCAATGTCCATCTTCTTCCTTTCCGCCTCAGATACCGGTGCTTTCCGGTCCTTTTCTTTAGTTCCATCCAGTCGGAGTGCCTGGACGAAATCAATCTGATCATCCAACAGCAGTTCATACTCTTCAGCACCAGCACCACTTGCGAACCTCTTCGTTTTTGAAAGTAAATTTCACGCACAGTCTGACGTTTGCTTACGGATTTTACCATAGGAGTAAAGAGCTATAGATTCGCCGTCAAGGCCAATAGCATCAACTATATATTTTAAGCTAGTACATATGAGTAGATAGTGTTGCCGTGAGGTACACTGAAAAATTGAAATAGCAGGTTAGTCACCAAAGTTTTCGAGCCGCTCCGTCTGTCACTTCGTTTGTGGTAATAGCAACAATCAATACGAAACTAACGATTTTAAATTGGCTCACCACTTTAGTAGCCTATTGGTCCCTAGCAAACGATTAACGTACCCTATTCTAGTTGAAATTCTATTACTACACTATGTTTGTTTTGATTCGCTATGAAAGTTTGACAGATAACATCAGGGGTGTGTGGATTCATGCAGAACATGCAGGGGTGAGTGAAATAGCTTGGGACTGCTTGAGACCGTTGTTCTGGTACTGAGTGAGCCAAAAATAATAATGATTTTCTTCGGGACCTACTAGTCTTAGAGTTACCTCTATGGTAATAGCATAGAGGTAACTCTAAGACTAGAAGGTCCCGAAATAACGTGCTCAACTTTTTGGCTCAGCTCTGGTACTCTCTTTGGTCCCAAGCTAATCGATTCACCCCTCGAAACATAGAAAAACCAATAACCCCTCATTTTATCTATCAAACTTTCATAGCGAATCAAAACAAACATTGCGTAGTACTAGAATTTCGGCTAGAATAGGGTACGTTAATCGTTTACTTGGGACCAATAGGCTCCTAAAGTGGTGAGCCAATTTAAAATCGTTAGTTTCGTATTGATTGTTGGTAATAGTTCAGTAAATACAGAATGTAGGAAAAATAAATAAAACGTAAATATCTGTTAATTTCTTGATGTTATAATAAATTTCTGTTTGGTACTTTGGGTTCCTAACTTGACGCATAGAATCTGTAATGTGCCTTATTTGACGCAAGGTGTTCTTTATTTGACGCACTTAAAAAAATAGCTTAATTTCAACAAAAAACAAGTGTTTATTGAATGGTTGATGAAATATGGTAAATATACAAATCATTAAAGATCAAACAATCAATTTCATCTTCTTTGGAGCAGATTTAGGTTTATTTTCAAGACGTTTTGCTGTGGTCAATTTCTTCGCTTCTCTGGCTGCCTTTTTCTCCGCTCGAATTTGTTCTTCCTTCTGTTTGTCTGCTTCCATCCTTTCAAACCACGCTCTATACTCGTCGCTTGTAGCGACAGCAGGAGGATTAGCTCGCCTACGTGAAGCTTTCGGCATCTTGGGCTCCATGTTTCACATAGAAAATAATAAGGGCCACTGTGAGCCTAAATTGACGCAAAACATTTTCGTTAAATAATGTGCTCTAACATACTATATATTGCTGAATCAGCTGTTAAACGTTAAAAATACTTACAGTTTAATAGTTAGTAACATATTATTACACGAAAACTGATTTTCTGCGTGAAAACTAACAATAAACATTAAACTTGCTCCTTAGCGTTGTTGCTACGATGAGAAAAAAATGACGCATTTGACAGATGGCTTTTTCGTTTTGATTTTGATTGCTCTTATTAGCAATAAACAAAGTAGGTTTTTTGTTATGAATGGGTGGCATGAGTGTAAACAAAGGACAGAAAATTACAATTTCGGTGCAATTCAAACCGAAACAGGAGTTATGATCGAATTGATTGGAAAGTGCGTCAAGTTTGGACCCGCGTCAAATATGGTGCTTCCACGGTAGGTACCTATCAACATAGAAATAAATAAGGATACCCGCATAAACGCGAACCATCACATGACCTTACCGATAATGGTTATAAATTGTTTATAATCCCTGCTAAACTTCAACAGAAATGGTTATGGAACTTTACATGAACGTTTGTGTAATAAAGTTTTAACCTTCTGTATTATGGTTTTTTGGAAGCGGACCTTACAAATAATGGGTTGTTAAGAACCATTACAATTCCAAATTCTTGTTTTCTCCATACATTTTCGGAAAGAGAACTATATTAGAACGTTTTTACTTATGGTTTGAGAACATTAATGGTTATGGTTATGGTAGTCAGTAAGGTCCATTAATGGTTTTGTATTATCGCTCAACTTTACGTGAAATATATCGTGAATTGGTAATCAGTAATTTAAAGGCAACCAATTCGTGATATATTCCACATAAACTTGATCGATGTTACAAAACCATTCATGGACCTTACTGGTTACCATAACCATTACCATTAATGTTCTCAAACCATAAGTTAAAAGGTTTTAGTATAGTTTTCTTTCCGAAAATGTATGGAGAAAACAAGAATTTTGAATGGTAATGGTTCTTAACAACCCATTATTTGTAAGGTCCACTTCCAAAAAACTATAATACTTAAGGTTAAAACTTTATCATTAAACGTTCGTGTAAAGTTCCATAACCATTTCAGTTGAAGTTTAGCAGGGATTATAAACAATTTATAACCATTTTAGGTAAGGTCAATTTATGGTTCGCGCTTATGCGGGTATTTATTTATAAATTGTTCTGATCCCTGCGCCGTACAAAACCGCTCGAGTTAGAATCCGGTTCACTACCGGACATGGTACCGAGTTAATCAAGTTTAGCCGCATCGCCGCATCGCACTTGTGGACCACCACCTTTAAAATACTAGTCAGCACTAATTAGTCCGGTGCAGTACAGGTTCTAGAACGGGGGCTTGTTGAACAAAGCCGTTAAAATGACCAACAGTCACGCGTCTTATCGATTCCCTCGCCAATGAAGTCAGCCGGTAAGCTGTTGCTTAGGAAATTCGCAGCATTCTCAAACGGATAGTGATTCTGTGTGAAGGACATCGAACCAGCAATCACTGCTGAGAATTTCCCAGGAAATTCGACGGGATTTCAAAGTGGTCGATGGCTCTACACACTTATTTTTTTTCGCCGAGATTCCAACAGCCGAGTGATTCTGCAATTTATTTTGCTGAGATTCAGTAAAACAATTGCCGAAACTCAGCTAACAAATAACATTTTGCTGAGATATCAGCTAACAAACAGATATTTTGCAGAGATATCAGCACAAACGAAGTGACAGACGGAGCGGCTCGAAAACTTTGGTGACTAACCTGCTATTTCAATTTTTCAGTGTACCACACGGCAACACCACTACTACTAGATTGTACCACATGGCAACACTACTACTGGATTGTACTAGCATTTTCACCAAATGTATTAGAATGTTTTGGTTCTATCTCTTTCACTCTACTCAAAACTGAAATGCATAAAAAAAATGACAAAATGATACACTCTTTACACACTGTCAAAGAATCATTGTACACAAAATCAACATTGTTCAAATCAAAACAAAAAAACTAGCCCATCTGGTGGATGATGGCATAAGCTTCGAAGAAAATTCTATTACTGTGATCCACATTATTTTAATGGATTTCTTCGCCAGTTAGTCGTCTGTCACTTCGTTTGTGATATCAGCAAAAGCAAATGCCGAGGTAATCGGCTGTTGGAGATTTTACCGAGCTAGATTAAGTGTGTATGGCGAACGCTCATTCGCACACATGAGTTCTTATCCAGCTCTTCAATGCTTCCGATGCATGCAACTGGCTGGCCAGCGGAAATAAAATCCACGGTGATGTCAGCGATCCTGAGTATCTAAAATTAAGAACCTTGCTAAAAATAAAAAATAAACTGAATTGTAATCTTAAAAACTAACCGAACAATTGCAAGCGTCATCCTGTCAACGTTGCAATTTAATAAACATTGGATGAATTCCTCGCCATTATTCGAACTTAGTATAATTCAGTGACAACATTTCAAAGGGGCGTAATTGCTTTTGTAAACAATGGCTTTAGTCGTCGATTTTTCGCAAATAAAAGCCCACCCCTCCAAATTACCAATGCTAGCTGAGACAGGAAACATTCATCTACCAGCTGGTGTCATTCAATTCCATGAGTGAGCTTTAATTCCCGAAAAATCAACGACGAAAGTCATTGTTTACAAATGCAATTACGCCCCTTTGAAATGTTGGCACTGAATTATGGGATCAAATTTTAAGCCGATCTATGCATAAACATTGCTTAACCATAACATGTTTAAATTTTAATCTTTATTCGATTAGTTATATTTTTGAGTGTAGTCACAGTTTCCAAAACCCTCCTCCCCCCTAAAAGTGCATGTCAAGTGCAACACAATAAGAACAACGTTTAGCATTTTTTTTAGTGTAGTAAAGTCAGCTAGCTGGCATCCCTATCTTGTTTGCCTTGCCTTGAAAAGAGCTAACATCGCTGCGGACCCGCGAATTGCGGGCCCCACTGACAGCTCATAATTTGTAAACAAATAGAAGATTCAAGCCAGAATTTCAAAAAAGGCGTGACTGATATTATGGATATTCTTAATATTTTTGCTTACATTTTGTGAAAAATAAACTTAGGACTCATAAAATATTATTTTCTGATTTTCTTCCACGAAGTCAACCATTTATATGGCATAAAAGGGAAAATAATTTCATTTGATAAAAATAAGACAATTCAGTCACGCCATTTTTGCAGTTCACACTGGAATTGTGACGTTTCAGATGTTGGTTTCAATAACATGGCGGCATGCCAGCCAGCTGAGTAAAGTACGTTACGGGTTTGTTTGGTAAATTATGCAATCAACTTTCTTGCTACACTCCAGCTCTATAGGAGCTTCATCAATAATAAAATGATAAAACCATCTAGACTCCTGCTCATCTCGATCTTATTGTCCTTATGCCGATGGCTAAATGGATGCATCCTATCGAGCACAAACGAAGTGACAGACGACTAACTGGCGAAGAAATACATTTAAATAATGTGGTTCACTGTAATAGAATTTTCTTGGAAGCTTGTGCCATCATCCACCAGATGGGTTAGTTTTTTTGTTTTGATTTGAACAAAGTTGATTTTGTG
The DNA here is from genome assembly GCF_037179485.1 of Ochlerotatus camptorhynchus. Taxonomy (NCBI): domain Eukaryota; kingdom Metazoa; phylum Arthropoda; class Insecta; order Diptera; family Culicidae; genus Ochlerotatus; species Ochlerotatus camptorhynchus. The sequence continues at coordinate 102,381 of NW_027040698.1, read as the reverse complement.
TACAATGATTCTTTGACAGTGTGCAAAGAGTGCGTATCATTTTGTCATTTTTTTATGCATTTCAGTTTTGAGTAGAGTGAAAGAGATAGAACCAAAACATTCTAGTATATTTGGTGAAAATGCTAGTTGATGAGAAATTACAAATAATAACACTAAATATAACAAATATTTGAATACTTACTGTTAAAGTTGCTACTTTCCTTCGCGGCTCGGGTGAAGGAATTTGCGGTGCGCTCCGTGCACTCAGCCATCTTGTCTAGTTTGTTTATAAACAAACCAGACAAGATGGCTGAGCGCACGACAAAAAAAAACACACACCAATTTAAAAACGTCAGTCTTTAAGTCGCCCAATGTCAAATGACGTCACTTTGTCGCCGGCAATTCGTGTGTAAAGCCCTACAGTAAAAGTATGGACGTCTGTCAAAAGTTGTTCCAATCGAACCGTCAAAATGCACCGCTTTGCTCGATTGGAACCAATGACATTTATATAAGGTCTGGGCCAACAGGCAGCTTGCTGGTGTTAGAAACAAAAATGTTGTAAACATTGCTGAACATCTCCGAACAGATAGAAATACGTCACTGCCAACATACTGAGAAGAGAATATAGAAATACGTCACTGCCAACAGCTGTTTCGTGTAAAAAGATAAACATTGCAATATAATACGAACACCACTAACCATTTGCACATTTCACTAACACCAATAAGCCCTTTGGCCCAGACCTTATATAAACGTCATTGGATTGGAACAGCTTTTTTCAGTTTTGTGGTGTCAGTCGTCCATACTTTTACTGTAGGGCTTTATTCGTGTGGGGTGCTGTATTCGTACACGGTAAGAAAAAAGTACCCAACGGCCAGTTCACTTTTACCTACTTTTGACTAGTTTGTCTCCTTTTCTCCTTCTAATGTTGTCAAAAACGGAGGAGCAAAACCACCCAACAGGGGTAGTAAGTGTATTCGTATACACGGATGCGGTATACACGGATGCGGTATACACGCTAACTTGAAAGTACTCATTAATGAGTAAAAAAAGACCCATTTTGAAGAAAAGTGGTTTAACTCATTGATGATTAAACAATTTTACCCATTAATGAGTATCTGTTACCCATTAATGATTAACAATTACTCATTAATGGGTAACAGATACTCATTAATGGGTAAAAAATTTACTCATTTAATGAGTTAAGCCACTTTTCTTCAAAATGGGTCTTTTTCAACCATTAATAGGTACTTTCAAGTTAGCGTGTACAGCACACTATAGCCGACGTTATGTTTAACGTACAGAACAAGAGTAAAATCGGTTTTCAATTGAAACGATAATAATCAATTAAAACACTAATTAACTCTTGCACTGTAACGTCACCAGGGCATTGTTTTACATACAAATAAACATTGCCCACAGGGCATGCCAAAACTTCTTTCAGTGATTTGAGGCTATGTCAGTCGTGCAAGAGTTAATGGTGGTAAGCTCTACCTTGTAATCGCAATGTGCTATTTTATATGATTGCGTCGAGGATCGCGCATTGGGCACATTTATGAGATTATGAATGCGGAAACACTAATAAAAGTGCGGTTTTACGTTAAATTGTTGTTGTGTCTTCATCGCACATATTCCTTGGTGAATGAAGAATAAGTGCGCAGAAGGCGTCAAGACGATACAACCAACAATCAATACGAAACTAACGATTTTAAATTGGCTCACTACTTGACTAGCCTATTGGTCCCAAGCAAATCGATTAACGTACCCCATTCTAGTCGAAATTCTAGTACTACACAATGTTTGTTTTGATTCGCTATGAAAGTTTGACAGATAAAATGAGGGGTTATTGATTTTTCCTATGTTTCGAGGGGTGAATCGATTAGCTTGGGACCGAAGAGAGTACCAGAGCTGAGCCAAAAAGTTGAGCACGTTATTTCGGGACCTTCTAGCACAAACGAAGTGACAGACGGAGCGGCTCGAAAACTTTGGTGACTAACCTGCTATTGCAATTTTTCAGTGTACCACATGGCAACACCATTACTACTGGATTGTACCACATGGCGTACCGATAATAAACGAATTCGCTATAAGTTATAACATCATGGAAGTCTTCCATGATGTTCCGAGATGTTCATTTTCTTACTATAAGAAATCTAGATGGCTTCATGTTATTTTCTATGCAATATTACTTGTATTCATTTTCTTGGTATAAGACAAAGAAGGATGTTCATAATTTTGCTATACACAATTACATTTGTTCATTTTTTTGCTATAAGTAAAGACACTGTTCATTTTAGTAAACGAACTAACACTTCTTCCTACTGTGACACCTTTATTACCCGCCTTGGGTGAGTTCAGTGATTTTGATTACATCAAGAACAACAAGCACGAGCACTGACATATCACTGCATCGAACTGAAACCGAGTTAGTTCGGTTCGCATCGCCAGTCGCCAGTTTACTTTCAACCTGTTTCAACGATTGATTAGCGCTGTTCTTGTTCACTATCAGTGCTCTGTAGTTGTCAATTTCGTGTTTACCAGCGATTCCTGTTTTTGCTCATCCCATAATTATCTTAATTACGTGAGTAAAAGAAGATCACCGCTTAATTGCAATAAATTTAAATGTTTTCCTATGTTTATACAGCTCCCTGCAAAATGAATCCTTCCGAATGGTTCAGCGAAATATCTGAACAGCTATGGCCAAATCAATGTTTTTCTCTGAAGGTGAAAAAAGTTCTCCACGAAGAACGCTCCCGATTCCAGGACATCAAGCTGCTTGACACGTAAGTATTTCTTTTGTTTGATTCTTTTTATAAGGAGTTTTGGAAACACGTGGCTCTATATTTTGTGGGTCAAGTACTGACATTATTTTTTGATAAGCTGCTATAATGAGTGATAGTGCCGGGTTGTACACATTTACATTGAGATTGAAAAGTAGTAAATTTTATTAAATATGTATAGGTACTTATTTCAGCTTCAAATAAAACAATGGGGCTTATTTCCAATTTTTCCTAAGTTATCCGTAATTTTAGACAAAAATCAGAGAGTTGGACGATATCATTATTTTATTTTGTTCATTGACGTTGAGCATTTGTAGATCACAATATCAAAAATCTTTCTTCCAACTAAAACTTTTACATGAACCTTTCCAGTTATCAAGCTTTGTATGGGTTTGTGTAGATGGTTTTCGGCGTTCTAGGGTGCCTGATAGTGAGTGTTAGGACAAACTGGTCTTTTGCGTATCCCCACTGAACAAGATCACATAGGAAGAAGTGGGACAGAGCAAACTTTAACTCTCGGTGAGGTTACTTTGGTAATATATTAAGGGTAAAGACGGAATTTTTCGAAATTTCACAAAACTTTTATGTTTTGGCTCTTAACAGCATTATGAAAATTAAACACGTTTTTGTTTTCCAGATCCTTCTGTTGAATACAGTATTCACTGAATCTGATTGTAATTGTAATTTATTTAGTCAAACATGTACATGAACCCTTTATCAGGACAAGACAAACATTGGTCAGAACTAAATTTATGATTATGGATAGTTCTAACATTAAGCGAAATTTTGAATTCAGAAGTCTTACAGAACCACACGTTTTTCTAAATTATGAGATTTTTTCTTTATAGATGTTAAGGAGGCGAAGATTTCGTTATGGTTAGCTAATTTCGGGTTTTCATACTCAATCCCAGTCGGCGCCGCCGGGATGTTTCTGAGGCATAACATATCTGATCACGCCTTCCTTCGGAAGGGAAGTAAAGCCGTTGGTCTCCGGTTCATGAGTTGATGGGTCGATAGGTAGGGTCCAAGTGTCTGGGCTGCCTCCCTGGCGTCGATAGCATTGGTGCTAAGCACGGAAAACAAATCAAGGGAAAAAAGTGTCCCTTAACTGAGATTTCAACTTAAAATCAAACTGAACAAAAGTTCAAACGAAATAGCACCAATAAAAGTTCGTTTTTACGTAAAATCGTATTGGTGTCCGTGCACTTTTCCTTGGTTCATAAGGAATAAGTGCACAGAAGACACCAAAATAATGCAACGTAAAAGCGTACTTTTATAAGCGACTTTGACGAGTCCAGTTAGAAATGCAAAATACAATATTTGATTTACTTATTCAAAGTTTTGAGCTGTGAAAATTTGATACGTTTATGTTGAATATTCAAATATTTTAAACATTTTTCCTGATTGCTAAAAAAAATCGAAGGGAGTGAACACATAAAAACTACCCTTAAAAATAATGCCACCATACCATAACCTTCAGTGCTAGACAAAATTTTGTGGCAACTAAATCGAAAAAAAAATCCTTCTCCGGAGTGTGCAGCTTGATCCGAGCGCCTGTTCTCGATGTTAGAGGCAACTCAAAACAGTGTCTGTTCTCCATGTTAGGGGCGGCTGATCATCGTCCTCGTGCCAGTGTGGAACTATAGACAGAACTATGCACGATGGTCCTCCGGCAAAACAGGTAGTTGAGACAGGCCCAACAAACAAAAAACAATTGTTGCAAATAATACAGAAGGAATTTCGGTAACTTCTTCTTCTTCTCGTTCGTCGCATTTAAAACTTATTATATTGCTTATCGCATATTAGCTTATTGCGTGCTCTCAAGTTAGTGTTCTAGATGCACTTCCACAGTTAAATTGAGAGCTTTCGATGCCAGTACCATTTTTGCATTAGTATTTTGTGTGGCACAATCATACTCTATGCCCAGGAAAGTCGACAAGTTTTCCAACCCGAAACAATTCGTAAACCGGACCGGGAATCGAACCCAGCCACCTCCAGCATAGTCTTGTATATAAATTGCACGCCATGACGATTGTATATGGCAAGTTTTGTTATAAATAAATCCTCCTCGTGTTTATTCGCGAAATTCAGATCACTTGCGTATGAAATCAATTTGGGGAGGCATTTGTGAACTTGCAGGGTTGCTTCACATCACTTGCTATAAAAAATTGTTTTTCGGAATTATGAAATCATTAGGCTTTATAATGATTCAAAAATTCAGAAAATCATTTTTTTGTAGCAAATGAGTGGAAGCAGTCCTGGTTCTTGACCACCTTTACATCACTCGTAAGGTAAGAGAACAGACTAACAGACATAACACTTGTATGTTTTTTATCAAACACGCATTTAACGGTCAATTTAAATGTTTGTTAGTTGGTAGTGCCACCACATGTGGCGCGCATAGTCAATTTTCTTGCGTTTGACGTTTCACACTACCGCCATCTATTCAAAGTAGTGCCACTACAGTGTATTCAACAAATGACGGTAGTGTTTTAGTGACGATGTTTTACAGTGAAAAGTACACAATGCGTTATGTCTGTTTGTCTGTGGTAAGAGTATTTTGTAAGTAAAATTGTGACTCTCTGAAAGCGAAATTGAGAGGTTTGATTTGTCAAACACATACTTTATAACCTCTTCTTGTAACTTACAAGTACAAAATATCATTATACACAGTAGTCGCATAATACTCAATAATGACTATAAAGTATGCACTTTTGAGAGAAGATTGGACTACCCATTAAAAAGTAAAATTTTACCCGTACATGAATAACTGTTACTACATAAAACAGTAAAGATTATTAATTTGTGATTTACAGCTACTCATAAATGAATTTTGCAACGACTTGCATACAACATTTATTGCACTCAAAAGAGTTTCGAAAAGTAGTACTTTTTGGCACTACCGTGAAGGCACCATATTTGACGCATTCAATCATTTTAGACTATTTTCCATTAATATTTTTGAAATGCGATTAAAAATAGACAAGTGCGTAACCATTAGGAACCACGTCAAATATGGTACTGGCATGGTAAGTGAATATAAGAATTCTTGGCTAAGCTTTTGCTTATGGAAAATAATTCATAAAGCAGTCACAGGTATATTATTTTAATTTAATGTATTACCAGGGAATCCAAACACGCAAAGCAGCCAACGATAAAGACAAAACGCTTGCTACTACCGTGTGGTACCCCTTCACAGCTTGACCTCCATTCGTTGTTCATTTTGTCAAAATTTGTTGAAAAAATTCTCAAAATGAGTTCTAAACATGCGTTTAACCGACTAATACACTCGTTTAAAATGCCTGCTGATCATATTTAACCTTCGGCACTTTTATTTCACAGCTTATTTCCGATAAAAAAAATTGTTCACATCCATATGAGTGGTGAATGAAGAACCCACAACTATCAAGGGTTCGCTTTACCGCTCACTCCAAAAATAAACTTAAAATATACATTACTACCAATAGTTCATAACAAAGGCGTGTTTTTAATCAATATCTAATACCTTAATATCTTACAAACCATAAATATTATTTGTTAAATGGTCAGAAAAGAAAGACAATTCAAAAAGATAACATCTTCACTACGACATGAGCGGTGAATGGGGCCAGTAGTTATATGTCTCGAAATCTATTTTAACTGTATTGTTTTGGATGTTTTATATTTTATCCACAATCTAATTATAATGAGCTTCAATATTTATTTTGTGATTTTCAAAGGCAAAGGTAGGTTGTCATGAAAAAAAAAGAATATTATCTCATTATTGATTTCCATTTCTGACAAAGAGCGTTATATTTCGGCTAGTTGATCGCTTGCCATTTTTTTAATTTGGAGATATTTTTGATTCCTTGCGTATTATACAAAAGCTCAAAGATTCATTGTTAATTCATTTCCAGTTATTCGCATGGAACCGTTTTGGTACTGGACGGAATCATCCAGTGTACGGAGCGTGATGAGTTTGCCTACCAGGAAATGATTTCATTTCTTCCACTATGCTGCCATCCGAACCCCAAGAAGGTTCTCATCGTTGGGGGTGGTGATGGTGGAGTAGCTCGAGAAGTTGTGAAACATCCACTAGTGGAGGAAGTGCACCAGGTAGAAATTGATGACCGTGTCGTGGAATTATCCAAGAAATATCTACCTTTTATGGCATGTGGCTTTGATTCGCCTAAATTGAAGCTGACGATCGGAGATGGATTCGAGTATATGAAACAACGAGAGGGTGAATTCGATGTCATCATCACAGATAGCAGTGATCCTATTGGTCCAGCCGAGTCCCTGTTCCAAGAATCATATTTCGCTCTGGCTAAAAAAGCGTTGCGACCGAATGGAATAATCTGCTCTCAAGGAGGTACTTTCTGGATTGATATGGAACATATTAAAAGTACACTGGATCACTGCAGGAAACATTTCCCGGTGGTAGGATATGGATTGGCATCGGTACCGTCGTATCCAACAGGTCAAATAGGATTCTTCATTGCCAGTCTGAATGAGGTACAGTATGAGTAAAATGTGCACAATTTTCATAAATCAGAGGATTCTTTGTTATTTTTTCAGAATTCCAAGTTGAATGAACCAACTAGAATTTTTACTGACGACGAGATCGACGAGATGAAGATGCGGTACTACACTACGGATGTACATCGAGCTGCATTTACCTTACCAAGATACGCTGCTAAGCATCTGTCCTAGACAGCTGCTCTTGGGTGGTAGTTGACCAGCATTTCCAACATGGTACAATTTAAATGTATGCACCTCGGAATCTTTTTATTCTTGCTCGTCTTATGCAAGTTTTACATATTTTATAATATACCTAATCAAAACGTTATAGTTTTGTTTTTATGTTTTTGAAAAATATCACAATTATATCCAAATGGGCGGAATTTGGCGGTTCGTTGAGTTATGTCGGTGTTTGGAACTTGTAGTTCAAATATTCTGCAGCAATATCTGGTTACTTAGAATCGCTCTCCTACTGGTTTGATAATCAGCTCATGAACCTAAATAAGACAAAATACAAAGCTTAGCAACATGATTTGTCGAAAACAGCAAGTAATGCTTTTAGTATGCTTAAAACTAATCCGTTTTTGAGAACGTAAGTAAGCTCAAAACTCTATAAATGTACCTAGCGAAAGAAAATAGATACCTGGACATGTGGTGGGGTAGATAATGCATACAACACAGCTTGCGCAATGTCTTCTGGATTGAGTAGTGGAAGTTCAACATTACTGAAATCAGCTATCTCCGTTTTCACTGCTCCAGGACTTATGCTCTGAAAATTGATTAATTTAATAGTAAGGGTGTTTACCATTTGTTGTTATACCAGTTAATCGAACAAACATACAGTAATTTTCACTTTAGATTTTTCTCCCAGAAGCTCTTGGCGGGTTACTTCTGTAATTGCAGTTACAGCATACTTCGAAGGAGCATACATATTGTAAGATGAAAGTATAGCTTCTACTGAATAGGGAACACTGTGGCCAACAATGCTGTTAATGTTGATAATATGTCCCGCAACAGATCTTCGTTTCATCGACTGGTAGGCTTCTCGGCTGCACAGCACTAAGCCCATGACATTAGTTTCCCATGTGTCACGTATAGATTGCGTATTGTTCAAATCTATCAATTTGGTGTCACGAACAACGCCGGCATTATTGATTATAACATCCACACCACCAAACTTTTCGTCGATCCATTTGAAGATGGAAACTATCTCGTTCTCCTTGCTCACATCGCAACGTGCGGCATGCAAGTTATTCCTTAAGCTTGGTGACACTTGTTTTTTCAAAGCTTCCGTACGCTCAGTACGCCTGGCCAATCCAACCACAATCATCCCGGCGTTAGTTAGCTGAATAGCTATGGTTGCACCGATGCCTGCACTGGATCCTGTAACCACGGCAATCTTTCCACGCCACTGTTCCATCCTTGATTTCAACTGTCCTCAAACGATACTGCAAACCGCAACTATATCATGAAACCTTGCGCAATCGGCTTATATTCATTTCCACACATCAACTATCTGTCATCTTTTATTTATGAATAACTAGGTAGGAACTATCAATGAACGAACACATTAGATTCTCTTCATTACCAACGAATAAAAAGCAAATAAGTCATCAAACATTTGATATTAATGTGCTGCTAGGTGCTAGGTACGTATTTGCAAACACTAGAACAGCGGCACGGTACAGTGATCAACGATGATGAAGTGTGTGTTATTATTCAAATATCGAGAAGCGTGATAACGTTCAAGTATGAGTACAGAGTTAGGTAGGTACTTAAAACATGCATCGATTATTAGCTTTATTCTAACCGCGCACTTCGTTCACATTATCGTTAAATATCAATTTGTTTATAGGGTCACCTTCATGTTCTTTGAAAATACATTATTCTCGGCCTCCCAGAACGACTTCTTAACGATTTTATTCAACTGCATGCTTTATAATACTTGTACTATTTTAAATAATAACTTCTGTTCAGGCTTTGTTCACACAAATCTGGAGAATTTATTCAACCACTACATTAAACTGCTTGTTGTTGTATAAGGTGTTTCGAGAAGCTTTTATTAGACTTACTTGAGTTGTAACAGAGCTTATTCGATCAAATATTTGATTATTCAGCGTTTATTAGACATCTTTGCTTCTTTAAACTGCGATGCTACATACGCTTGGATTCTCATGTGAAGTAACGTTTAACTAGACACATGTAGCAAAACAATAAAGTGGTTCTCAAAATATCGTAAAAATTTGTTCCTTATCGCATTTTGTTCCTTATTTTTTTTTATTTTGTCATTAGGGTGACCATGTTAGAGTTTTTCCAACAAATCTATTTTTTTTCAATTTTTTTTTATAATTCATAGGCCACTGGGCCGATTTCAAGGATCAAAATATCAAATGATAGGTAATAAAAATAGTTTTTAGGAAAGATACAAGGATATTAAATAATGGGATTTGGTATTGAAAAGCATTGATTGTATTTTTTTTATGATTTTCATGGTTTGTAGACAGAGGGTGCAATATATTGTTTATATTTTTTCCTTGAAAATTTAGGCTCTTTTACATAATATATCAAAAAATCAGCGATGTGTTTTTTCGGTTTTGTGTTATATATTTGTGAAATTATCAAGTTTTGGGGTTTTCCACAATACTCCCAGACTAGATTAGACTACCATGTTTTTCAGCTAAAGGGCCACTTTTGGCAAATAGGAGAACTAGAAAAATGATGATGGTATCATAATTTTGCACGGCGAGGTATGGGAGAATATTTTAAAAACGCTTTTATTTAACGAATAAAGTATTTTCTATAAATTTGGTTGTGCATACGAGCTTAGAAAAGTTTAAATCTAAAGATCTAAACGAAAACTAAGAAGAAAAAAAAATTGAAATTATACGTCTACCTTGTAGCTTTTGAGGTTAATAAATGCTTTTCAAAATTTCTTTCCTATACCTCAACGTGCAAAATTTTAAGACCATCATCATTTTTCTATTTCTCCTATTCGCCACGAGCGCTATCGTTAGATCGCCAATTGATTGCACATAAAAAATACTAGCCCATCTGGTGGCTGATGGCACAAGCTTTTAAGAAAGTTCTATTACATAGAACCACATTATTTTAATTGATTTCTTTGCCAGTTAGTCGTCTGTCACTTCGTTTGTGCTAGAAGGTCCCGAAGAAACGTGCTCAACTTTTTGCCGCAGCTCTGGTACTCTCTTCGGTCCTAAACTAATCGATGCACCCCTCGAAACATAGGAAAATCCACGAACCCCTCATTTTATCTGTCAAACTTTCATAGCGAATCAAAACAAACATAGTGTAGTACTAGAATTTCGACTAGAATGGGGTACGTTAATCGATTTGCTTGGGACAAATAGGCTATTCAAGTAGTGAGCCAATTTAAAATCGTTAGTTTCGTATTGATTGTTGATAAAAGTGTCAGTAGAATCCGACAATAAAAGCAACCGGTCAGCACTCGTGTTTATTTCAGTTTACTGTGGGGACGTAATTTGTGATTAGTCCCGGTCCCTTTCAAATTGTATCATTATTTATGTATGGTCCTTATATTTGGAATGACGTTTCACATTAATCTAGTGATGGCCGATTTTCATTTCGAATAGTTGATTAATCGATTAACGAACTGAAAAGTAAAATATTTGTAATTGGTTATATCATGCCGATATAAGCATTAACTTCTCCAGAGGATCATCATCCATCGTTTCAAACATGTGCTGCACTCTCATTGGTGGAAAAATGACAGCACAGTGAACAAAAACAAATCGATTAGTTGTTAATCGAGTAATTACAAAATGGGACATCTCTGATTTTGGTGTGATTGTTTTGATAAAAAAAGAGCGCCAATTTTTGTTGTTTAGGGGTATTGAGATAAATACATATTCGTTATCTGCATTTGGGCATATAGTCGTAGCCACTAGCCCAAATCACTTGAGCTTTCAAGAAGACGGTTCAAAAAAGAAAGAAGAAGAAGAAGAAGAAGTTATCTGCATTAAAAATGGAACCGAAATCCAAAATTTCATCACTGGAACTATTTTTAATGAGCACGATTACATTAGCAAACATCACCCTTGGTGGGACGTTGTATGGGCGTGAGCTGTCAACGAATAGATTTAGTGTCAACGATCAAAAATTTAAATCTTGATTTAAGAATCGAGATGAATGTCTACGGGATCGATAAAAATATCGTTGTGCTCAGAAAACGAAGCTCTATCAGATGATGTATAAAAATAGATATTTTTCTCGAAGTTAAACAACCCAATTACCATAAAATAAAATACAATTACACGAAATTTTAACATACTATTACAATAGATGTACAATACGTCACCACCGTCGGGTAGCTTAGCCATTTCTTGATGAATTTCAAAAATTGTGGTACTTCTAGAATTCCTAGGGTCTGTAGATTATTTTGATCTTTCGGAGGATGGTCCCACAACCCAATTGTATGGTTAATTTTTCCGGGCATGCCATTGCGAACTGGCCGTTACACGTTTTTTTTTAGGCATCGTATTCGGATTGTTAAGAAACTACTTAGTTCGTCGAGAGGAGCTGTTAGTATAAAGAGATAATAATAAACTTATTAGAGAGTTGTATAGATTTTTCTCCTTTAATTTACTTAAATCTTTGGTTTTTATTAGTTAGGTAGGTTCAGATTCAACACATTGTAGTTTCATTTTTATACCTGTGATCTTGACTTTTTTTACCTAGGGATGAGTACTTAAGGGGTTTAGATTTTGATAAGTTTTTTAGTGGGAATGACACTGATGATGATCAGTCTTGTAAGCGGTCACGGTAGTCGACATATTTTCTGTGATAAATGACTGCCTTTGCCTCCGACACTTGCAAAACAAGCTATAATAGTACAGTACCAAACTAAAATGTCGTATGACAGGCTCTGTCATACGACACTGTCTCCGAAGACCGTCACGAATGTATTTATTTTAGTTTTTCTCATAATAAGAGCTGCTGATGGTGTGCTTGTGTGAATTCTGAAAATAGCAAGCAATGATGTCCTAGTAACAATATTTCTTATCAGAAATGGTTTGATTTACACCAAATTGAGGAATTACAACGAAATCACACATGTCATATGATAGCTATTTTGATAATTTTCTTTTAGTTCGAATGTCATTCTACCGCTCGTGTTGTGTGAGAGAGACGACGGTAGAGCATGAGTGTTCGAATACAAACAGACTGTCGCTCACGACAACGAAGCGAGTGTAGTAAAAAACGTCAACTGTTTCAACCCCTGATGATGATTGTGATCGACTGCACATTGTAGTCGAAATACGTATCTGTCATGGATGCCAAAATTAATTAAGAGGAATTAAATGGAAGATAACCTGTTTTGCTGTTTTATATTAAATAATAAACCGCTAAAATAAAAATAATAATGATAAAAAAATGCACCTCTCAACGACCGCTCATTTAGGAAGATCCATAAATGATGTATCATTTTAGGGTAACCAGCCATGTCCAAAAATACTCTACGTCATTCATGCATGTCATCTTAATGAACGTTGGAGGCGTTCTAAAATATATGTCTAGATTGCCGTTATACAAAAAAGAAAAATATTTAACAATTAAGATCTATAGACAGGCAAACAAGTTAATGAATATATCAGGCATAACATTTGATAACGGCACAAAAGCATTTGTAAACAAACTTTCTAAGGCCCTTTACACGCGAATCAAAGTACGCCCACGCAAACCAATACCACTTTTGGAAAGGTGATAGTTGCTCCTATCCGATGATGTTGTTGGTTTGCGTGAGTGTACTTTGGTTCGCGTGTAAAGGGCCTTAGAAAGTTTGTTTACAAATGCTTTTGTGCCGTTATCAAATGTTATGCCTGATATGCTAACAATGACAATCAATATTAAGTTGAACATAGTTTTTGGGGCCTCATAGCCTAGTCAGTAAAGGCACGGTATTACCAAGCAGGAGGCGGCGGGTTCGATTCCCAGTCCGGTCGAGGGAATCTTTCGGGTTGGAAATTTTCTCGACTGCCCTGGGCATAGAGTATCATTGTGCTTGCCACACAATATACAAATTCATGCATTGGTATTGGCATCGAAAGCTCTCAATTAATAACTGTGGAAGTGCATTTAAAACACTAAGTTGAGAGCACGCAATAAGCTAATATGTGCTAAGCAATAAGCTTGAAATGCGAACAAGAAGAAGAAGTTGAACATAGTTTTATGTAAATATAAATGAATAAATATATGAATATTTTAATGAAAAAAAAAAAAAAAAAAATTGAGTTAATACCTAGATAAGATGATAAAGAATTAAAACTGAATTAGAACCGTCAATGCCATGAACCAGCGCGAGGGGATATTTGATTTAATAGTAGTAGTTAACAAAAATAAAAAGGTAATTTGGAGTAGTCTACAAAAGTTTGAGCATCGTTACGGATATGGAGGATTGAATTCAACATTTGAAAACAAAAGTGGATCGTTGAAGCTTATTTGGAAGATGCCTTGAATTAATAGTAAGTTTTCTGGCTGAATGTCGGGGGTTTGTGAGCATTCCTTACGTTGATGAAAATTACGATAGCATGAGATTGCGGGGTTGCTTGTGTAATAAGATACTTTATTGATTATTCATGAACTCTTGATTGCTTGGGAATGCTATGAAGATTTGAGGTGGAAAAAGGGTGAACGCCTAAGCTTTTTCACATTTATATCGCTGTGAAGCAACTATGAACTGTAGAGGAATCTTACGTCTGTAGCTGTAACCAGTTTGTTTTCGTTTGCTGATCTGCTTAAGATGTTATACTTAATTATCTTAAAGATAAATCGTCCAGCTCAAACATTTGTAGGGGTAAGCGGTGTGAGACCATCGTCATCAAAACTTTTAGCTTAAATGATTAATGAGATAATACTGCCAGTGATGCTACTTGACCAACAACTGATTTATATCAGTGCTCTTTGCTGCATTGGTATTGTTCTAATCAGTAGCGCTATATTTAACGGCTATTAAAAACAATGATAAGGAATTCAACTATAAATTAGTTGCACTTCGATAGCTATGCGTCATTACCAAGACTGTAGTTGTGGCGAAGTGTAATTTACCCAGTAGTAATGGATCGTTGGCAGAACCGTGTGGCTGCAGTAACCGGAGCTAGTGCTGGTATAGGATGGGCCATAGCTAAAGGACTTCTTCAATCTGGAATGATTGTGGTTGGCATGGCAAGACGTGTTGATAGAATGGAAGAACTCAAATCAACGCTTGCCGAAAATTTGAAAGGAAGATTCCATGCTTGTAAGTGTGATGTTAGTAATGAAAAGGAAATAGTATCGGCCTTCAAGTGGATAGATGATAAACTTGGTGGCGCAGATGTGCTGGTGAATAATGCGGGGGTGCTTAAAACGGCACTACTCATCGAACCCGGTAATACTCAGATTATCCGCGATGTTGTTGAAACGAACATTATAGGTTTGATCGTATGTGCACGGGAAGCTTATCAATCAATGAAGAGACGAAACGTTGATGGTCATATTGTTAACATGAATAGTGTAGTAGGTCATGGAGTCCCGGTCGGAGTTGGTACTTTGACCACATACAACGTCTACCCGGCAACAAAACATGCAGTAACAGCACTTACTGAAACATTCCGCATTGAGTTGTTGAATGAAAACAGCAGAGTTAAATTGACGGTACAAATAAAAAATAAAATTTAATAGTCGATTGGTATGTAGCGCTCTAAATAAAACTTGAATATTTTTTTTAATTTAGAGCATTAGTCCTGGAGCTGTACGGACGGATATATTTAATGATCCAGACTTATTGAAGAAGCCAATACCATTTCTGGAACCCGATGACATTGCAAATAGCGTAGTGCATGTGATTTCTACTCCAAAGCACGTTGAGGTTAGCGAACATTAGTTCGAGAATATAATCACTACTCTGTCAATCACTAATCACGTTTTGTTGTTATTTACAGATCAAAGAGCTTACCATCAAGCCGCTTGGAGAGCGATTCTAATGCTGAGAGAGAAAATGAAGGCGATTAGGTATATAAGTGCCATAGGATTGAAGCATCGCAAATAAATAAATAAACGGCAATAATGATGATTGCGCGAAAACAAGAAATGAGTGAGTTCCCTGATAGTTGAGATACGTTTCTACAGTCACAATTTAGTTTAACTACTTACAACAATATTCCCAACTATCGGTACATCCACCTTAGGTTATGTACTACGTATATTCACAGGCCCTTAGCACTTTAAGGTTGCCCCGTGACCTTTGAACAATCTGAACCTTAAGCATGAAGCGTCGTAAATATATACGTTTAAGTAACTTAAAACTTTAGCACAGAATTTGGACTGGACAAACAACAAACATAATCATTTCATTTTGTTTTATACAAAAAAAAACATGAACCAGCATACGACTGAAAATCTATATAATAAAGATGACCATAATCATGTTTTATACAAAATAAGAATTGATTTGGATACACTTTCGTCGTGTATAGAATTTTTAGCAAATGAAGAACATCAATATTAGATAGGTTTATGTACGCAGGAACACATCACCAGAAATTAAAATAAATCTAGATAGAGCTGGAATTAGGGCGTAACAGCTTTTGTAAACAATGACTTATTCCGATGATTTCTAGAAAATCAAAGCTCCCCAATGCAAATCAACATCACCATCGCGTAGGGGAAGACTTCCTCTATCCAACGGTTATGTTGGTTTGCGTGGGCGTGTCTTGAATTTATAGAAATTCTCGAGAGAAGTCATTGTTTACAAAAGCTGTTACGCCCTAATTCCAGCTCTATCTAGAAATGCTCATTAACGATGTACATAGCGGCGCCGGTGGTGTAGTGGTAAGCGTGATTACCTCTCACCCCAGCAGGCCTGGGTTCAATCCCAGTCGGCGCCGCCGGGATTTTCTGAGGCATAGCATCTCTGATCACGCCTTCCTTCGGAAGGGAAGTAAAGCCGTTGGTCCCCGGTTCATGAGTTGATGGGTCGATAGGTAGGGTCCAGGTGTGGGAGCTGCCTCTCTGGCGTCGGTAGCATTGGTGCTCAGCACGAAAAACAAGATCGACGGAAAACAAATCAAAGAAAAAAAAAACGATTTACATTACTGAACAAAATAAGGTATTGAAAAAACTCGTTTTTTATCAATAGGTGCGCCAGGATGCGTCTTAACGGGAAACTTACCGCTCCGAACATAATTTGGCTATATGACCACTCGCTTAAGAATCATCTTATTTAACATATTTTACATAAAATCTGCTGCAGGCTTAATGCTTGAAGCTTACTTGAACTGTCCATTTTATTTTAGTCTAAAAAAATATTTTTCTCTAGTGCGAATATTCGAAAAATGTTAGACTAGCTCAAAATGTCAAAAATGTTGTCTGAAACATAAGATAAGGTCTATCAGTAGCTTCCTATAACTTATCGTTAATATTCCTTCAGCAGCTCATGGTCATTGCATTGGTTTCTTATGTGACACAATGTTTTTTTCGGTGGTCGACGTTACCGTGAATCAGCGAGTTTACGGCTTACAAAAGTGATCGTCTGCTGGTCAGTGTAATGCCGCGGATACACTTGTGTGGCAAACTTTAAACATGAGCATTATTTATATAATAAATTATGAACACATCCCTGTCGTGATTTGGCATCGATCTGCCAGATTCCATGACTGGTATCGGCTGGTTTGTGGTTCTCTGCTAGGGTTAGCTCTGCGGGGTGCGCTCTGCTAGGGTTAGCTCTGCGGGGTGCGCTCTGCTAGGGTTAGCTCTGCGGGGTGCGCTCTGCTAGGGTTAGCTCTGCGGGGTGCGCTCTGCTAGGATTAGCTCTGCGGGGTGCGCTCTGCTATGGGTAGCTCTGCGAGGTGCGCTCAGTTCGGCGTCCGAGAATAGAATGATTGACTCGAGCAACGAATATCGCTTAAATACCTAAACGATCTGTACTTCCAACCAATCAGAGGAGAGCAACTTCCCAGTGTTATAGAACCGTACTGGCAATCTATCAGAGGAGAAAATATTCTCAGTGATATAGAACAGCTTCTTTCCCTTTTTCTTTTATTAATCGAATGATGAATTTGTAATTCAATAGTTTTAGACTTATTTATTTTATTATTGGATTCAACCGTACCCTACAATGCCATGCTTCTGTACTCTTTAATCAAATATGCAATATAAAACCATGTCATTGAAACGAGAAGGTTTCTTCGCCGTTCGTTTGGGTCTATCCACGACATCACTACCCCTACGTAATTCTTCTGTGATCAGCTCCGGGAGTTGAGCTGCTGGCGAATACTCACTTGCAATCATTGAGTCCGTATTATCTTGATCCCGATCACCTTGAAGCAGTATAGGAACTTTCTTCACATCCTGGACGTTTCTGGAATATTGTACCCCTCTGTCACTTTGGACAATCACTTTTGCACCGTCTCTGGCCAAAACCGTAAAGCGATCTTCTGAAAACGTAGGGTCACCTTTTTGCCTTATATTTTGAGTCAAAACCACCTTATCTCCAACAGTAACTTCAGAGTCCTTTGCTCCTCTGACAGAATCAGTATATCTTTTGCTTTCAAGCTTAGATGCAGCATCTTTTTCACGTATGTCTGTACGATCGACTTGATCCGAAGCTAGTGTTTCCCAAAGAAACGGGAAAGTTCCTCTAAATCTCCAGCCGACAAGTAGTTCAAATGGCGTGACACCAAGTCGTGAGAGGGGACGAACTTTATTATGCATATGCAAATACTTTTCCAAAGCCAATTTCCAATTAATGTTGTCAAGTCTCGCAGCTGTTAAAGCGTCTTTCAACCCTTTATTTTGGCGTTCCACAGCTCCATTGGATTGGGCGCTTAGAGGAATTGATTTACGAATTTTGACACCTCTGTCCTCCCATGTTTTGATGAATTTGTCTCCTTGAAACGGTGGACCGTTATCACTATGAATTGCAAGGGGGTATCCCCATACCTCGAAGATTCTGTTCAGCGCCTCGTTGGTACTGCCGGCATCTGTGTTTCGCATTTCAATTACATGTAGGTATCGTGAGTAGGTATCAACAATAACCAGAAATTCTCCCGATCCACAGCCTTTGAACGAAAAGAAATCAATCTGAAGAATTTCCCAAGGTCCTTCCGGTAATTCACGGCTGGTTAGAGGAATAGGAGGATTTTTCTTCGAGAGCCGAAAGCAAGTTTCACAGCCTTTGACGAATATTTCTACTTGCTTTGCCATTCCGGGCCACCAGAAATAAGTCCTCAAAATCTTTTTCATGGAAGCTGCACCCATATGTCCTTTATGAGCTGAGCTGAGTGCTCTGTTCCGCAGCGCGTAAGGTAATATCACTCGATCTTTCGTAAAAACTAAAGCTCCTAGTGCTCTTAGATGTTTCGCTTCAGATTCGTATCGTCTCAAATCTTTACCCCAGTGACCAGTTTTAATTGCTTCACACACTTGTAATAGCTCATCATCTTTTTCCGCTTCAATCTCGATATCTTCCCACGTGAATTCAATCGAGCCGGTATCCAAAAAGTACAAAAGATGTTTTTCAGCAGACTCATCGAATGGTTGAAGTGATTGCGATTCCGTAACTAATCGGGATAATGCATCAGCAACGTTCATCTCTCCTGATACTCGAGTTACCTGTGCACCAAAAAAAACAATTAATGTAAATCAATCGGCAATAGTTTCTCATATACCTTGAAATTATATGGTTGCAGTCGTAGTGCCCATGCTTCAGCTCGTGATACTGCTCTCTTGCCTATCCTGTGTTGTCCACCAAAAATGAATTCGTTTGATTCCGCATCCGTGCGTATTGTAAAGGTTATGCTCAAAAGGTACACTGAAAAACGTTCAACGGCCCATACCATTGCCAGCGCTTCCTTTTGAGTATGGGGGTATTTCTTTTCAGAAAGTGTCAAAGCCTTAGATGCACATGCAATTATTCGAGGTTTGGAACAAGCGTCATACTGAACCAACATTGCTCCTAGTCCCTGTGGTGAAGCATCCACGAATAACTCCGTTTCATCATCACGGCAGAAGTATCCCAAAGTTTTTATGAGATTCCACGCCGTATCTTTTAAGTGGTTAAACTCGTCCTCCAAATCCTGATTCCAGTAAAAATTAGTTGCATTTGCCAACTCTCGCAAATAACGGGTTTTGTCTGCTCGTTGAGGAATGAATCGTTCAATAAATGTTATTAAACCTAGAAAACTTTTTGCCTCTGCTTGTGATTCTGGTGGTCGCGCATTTTTTATTGCTCCGATTTTCTCATCTTCGACTTGCCATCCATTAGCTGACAGCTTGAAGCCCAAGAATTTTACTTCCCGCTGTCCAAAAGTGCATTTTTCTTGGTTTATTTTGACGTTATGTTCTTCCAGTTTGTTGAGGACTTTTTGTAGATTTTGATCGTGTTCTTCCTGTGTTCGTCCAAAAACCAAGATGTCATCTAGGTAATTTACAGTGCCTTCACATTCTGTAAGTATTACGGTTTGCATAACCTCTTGGAATATATCAGGTGCATTTGTTAATCCGAAAGGCAACCGACAGCATCTGTAGAGCGCCTCACCAGCGAAAAAATTCGTCAGATGCCTTGATTTTTCATCTAGTTCAATATGAAAAAAAGCGCTAGTTAAGTCGATCGTGGAAAAATACTTTGCTCCATGTAGCTCCAGTAATATGGATTCGAATGTTGGCATCTTGAATGGAGTTCTGTGAATACATTTATTGGGTCCTCGTAGATCGACGACAAGTCGAATGTCCGATTTTCCTTTAGGAATCACTAATAAGGAAGAACAAAAACTTTTGTCCATATACATCGTCACTTTTTCGATTATTCCAGATTCACGTAACTCAAATAGCTTTTGCTTTGTCAACTCCTTAAATGCAGCTGGAATGTGCGTATAAACGTTTCTTGAAGGTGGCATCGAAACATCATAGCTCAATGTTACTGGTGGTATGTTGAACTTTGGAAACTCTTGTAATTGTGTTTCTTGAATGCTGTGTACGGTAACAAATTCACATCGCCAGGCTGTATCCGAAAATCCTTCCACTGGTACATCTAGTCCTACTGATAACAAACTATATCTGATAGCAGTATTGAAGCTTAGAAGGGCTCTTGTTTCACGTACTACATAGAATTTTTCTACAGTAACGGGTCTTTCATTCGAAACGAAGAGCTCCGCCGAAAAAGTGGCTACTACGTCAATAATTCCTTCTGATGCATATGCCTTAAGAACTTTATCTGATTCAAAACATAGCTCATGCAAATTACGCTTAGCTGTTTCATCTCGGAGGATAGCGTCAAATGATTCCAGAGTGATTGTATTGACTTGTGCACCAGAATCTATGAAAAACTGAATTTTAATTCCTGCGACATATGCCACAACATATGCTGCTTTTTCTTCTGGTACCCAAGATCCTACTCTGTTAATATTTGCCTTTTCCATATCTGTTGATTGAGTTGGGATTTCCTGTAACATATAATTTATTCCCGTAAATCATTTGCCATGTATACGTATATAAATTCTTATTTTAATATTCTTATTATTATTTTTTTTTTTTTTTATTATTATTTTTAAAAGAAAGTTACATTTAAATGAATAGTAAAATGCAAGTTATCACTAATTATCATGTTCTGTTACCTTTGATTGCTCGTTTTCATTTTCCTTTTTCTCAATAACAGCAATCTTGCTCGGAGGCTCAGTTTCCTCTCCTGTCCATCGGCGTTTATGATGTTCCTGCTTCACTTGCATCGAGCATGCTCTTGCGATATGTCCTCGGCGGTTGCAGTTGCGACATACCTTATCACTATGAAAACAATCTGCTGGGGTGTGGTAGCTGCTCAAACACCTCCAGCATGATTGCACTGGCTTTTGATTTCTTGCTGATCCTCGAAAAAAATTTCCTCTACCACGGCTCCCGCTTCCCTTGGACGGTTCATAGTGACGTCGCTGTTCATAGTCGGTCGGTCGATGTGTAATTGCTGCTACTGTGGCCGACCTTTTCTGATGAAGCCTTTGATAGTCTTCTTCATTTTCAAGCTCTACTTCTCGAATCCGTACAAGGTCAATCAACTCGTTGAGGGTTCCTCCGTCAGTGAGCACCCGGTAAGCAAGGGTTCTCACACGGCTGTCCGTTGATCCTCTGGTAACAGTTCGGGAGATGGCTTCGAATTCTTCGTCCGATTTATAGTTACATAGTTTTGATGCTGCTGCCACTCTCTTCACGAATTGGATGTTAAGTTCATCGTTCCTCTGAACCGTGTTCGCCAGCTTACTCCGTTGAGAAAGGATATATGCTCGTGAACCGAAATACGCGTCCAATCGAGCAATAACGTTTGAATATGGAAGCATATTTTCGTCTGGCATTCCTGGCTGCGTGGTGATGCCATCAAGCAATTCGAGGAGCAATGGACCCGCCTTAATACGGAACAAATCAATCTTATTCGATTCATCTACAGCTTGCACAAGATTCATTGAAGCGTTTAAGACGTTTTTCCAGTGATCGTAAGCTCTCTTGCTTAGCTCGGTATCACCCGCAGCAGGCATACACTCCGGAATGTTCAGACCACCCAGAGACATTTTGTTCATCGTCATTAGTAGTGTCTCATTTCCAGTGATCTGCTCCTCACGCATCGTACTCGATCTTGCTTGGCCAAAATCATCACTCATTCTCGGGCTCATTGCAGCCAGTGTACGACTTAACTCCTCTTTTTCCAATCGTGTCTTTTCCAATTCAGCTTTCATCTTCGACAATTCGTTCTTCAGTTTTTTCGCAACTTTTCCTTTCTCCAATTCCACTTTAGATGGCTCGTCCTGTTTCTTCGGAGGCTTCACCGGATCCACCTTAAATAACTCGTCCATCAGTTTCTTCGTGGCCTTTCCTTTAGTCTGTCTGTAAGTATGATTATTAATAATAAGCATTAGTTCCATCATAAAGCTATCTGTTTACGTCACTACGTCTTTTCAATCATAGTTTCGTCATTTATTCTTTTAAGGTTCTCCGCCATTTCTATCGGAGTCCTTTATTAAGCATGTAATTCTTCCTTTTCCATAAGAATATCATGCATATATTCCACCATTTCAATTGGAATATACTTTAAGTTAAGATCCTCCTTTCCTATAAGATCTCAACATTATAATATAGCTCTTTTGAACTCACCTTCTGTCGGGAGGCTTGACTTTGCTACCGTCTGCGCCATTGTCGTGATTTGGCATCGATCTGCCAGATTCCATGACTGGTATCGGCTGGTTTGTGGTTCTCTGCTAGGGTTAGCTCTGCGGGGTGCGCTCTGCTAGGGTTAGCTCTGCGGGGTGCGCTCTGCTAGGGTTAGCTCTGCGGGGTGCGCTCTGCTAGGGTTAGCTCTGCGGGGTGCGCTCTGCTAGGGTTAGCTCTGCGGGGTGCGCTCTGCTAGGGTTAGCTCTGCGGGGTGCGCTCTGCTAGGATTAGCTCTGCGGGGTGCGCTCTGCTATGGGTAGCTCTGCGAGGTGCGCTCAGTTCGGCGTCCGAGAATAGAATGACGGAATGAGACCGGTAGCCCGTCCTATATAGATGGACTCCGACTTGACGACTGGTCTGTGGCGCTCTGCTAGGGTTAGCTCTGCGGGGTGCGCTCTGCTAGGCTTAGCTCTGCGGGGTGCGCTCTGCTATGGGTAGCTCTGCGAGGTGCGCTCAGTTCGGCGTCCGAGAATAGAATGACGGAATGAGACCGGTAGCCCGTCCTATATAGATGGACTCCGACTTGACGACTGGTCTGTGGCGCTCTGCTAGGGTTAGCTCTGCGGGGTGCGCTCTGCTATGGGTAGCTCTGCGAGGTGCGCTCTGTTCGGCGTCCGAGAATAGAATGATTGACTCGAGCAACGAATATCGCTTAAATACCTAAACGATCTGTACTTCCAACCAATCAGAGGAGAGCAACTTCCCAGTGTTATAGAACCGTACTGGCAATCTATCAGAGGAGAAAATATTCTCAGTGATATAGAACAGCTTCTTTCCCTTTTTCTTTTATTAATCGAATGATGAATTTGTAATTCAATAGTTTTAGACTTATTTATTTTATTATTGGATTCAACCGTACCCTACAATCCCTGGTTTGGTTCTGATTTCGGCGTTGGTCGCGAGTTGATTCGGCCGGTGATTGGTGATGGAAAGTGGATGCAGTCCTTTTTTTTCTCTGCTGAGATCCCTCTAGAGTGTATTTCGTGGTTGATGGGGTTTGCTCTGCTGTGTGAGAACCGGTTGAAGAAGTAGCGGCAGCATATCTATTGGAGCTCTTCGAAATCATCGTGATGTCATGGATTCCTTTGCAACATATCGGGTGAGATCTTTCCTTTATTTTTCTCGTAATCCCATTTTATTGTTAGTCATTTTAGTTATACATCACACTTTACACATTTACATCCTTACATTATTAGTAATTAGAGATAAAAATATATATTTGCTTAATATAACCTTGAAATTTCAGTGTTACATCCACTTGATATTGTGAGCTGAGGAAACACAGTGCTGCATCTTATTATATGTAAAATAATTATTATTTTCATTGCAGAATATCAACTATTTTATCTATATACATTTTTATTCATTATTTCATATTTAATGTTTTGATATTTATATATCCATTTCTCCACTACATATATTTTCATTATATAAATAAATACTGGGTTGGGGAGCATCAGGGTATCATTTGACCTCAATGAGATATACATACAGGAGTGGCACATGATAGTGTTTGTTTGTGTTTGAGAGCAATTGGCGTTGACGGCACCGTCGAAAATTTTGCTCTTCCAGCAAATATAGACAGTTTATTATTGGAATTTTCGGTGGAGTGAAAGGATAGTACAAAGTCCGCCATGTTTCACGCACAGTCTGACGTTTGCTTATGGATTTTCTCATAGGAGTAAAGAGCTACAGAGTCGCCGTCAACGCCAATACTAGAAAAATTTTCGAAGATGAAAAGTGGTGACGACACAATCGATTTAAGAAAAGAAAAACCAGCCTTACAACACATCTAAAAAATCCAGCGCCAGTGGTGTAGTGGTAAGCGTGAGTGCTTTCTAACACACCGATGGGTCTGGGTTCAATCCCAGCCGAGGTCGGTGGGATTTTTCTGAGGCATAAAAATCTCTGGTCACGTCTTCCTTCGGAAGGGAAGTAAAGCCGTTGGTCCCGGCCCAGCGGAACAGAGACCGACGTTAAATAAAGGAAAAAAAAAACACTTAAAAAAAAACCTTTTCTTCTTGGCACGCCCTAGACCCTAGAATCTAGTTGAGGAGAATAGAAAAGCAGTTTTGTTCTTTTAAGGATCTAATTGGATACACCATTTTTCCGCGTATCGATAAGTTTCCCCTGTAGGCAAGTAGAGGAAAACCACCATAGGAAACCTCTTTTGCCGAGGTATTAAGGCTTTTCCCTGTTGGTAAGTCCCCCTTTTCGGAGTTCGCAACCGCTTTGCCGCCATTAAGAGTTTGATTGAACTCACCCTGATGTCTCCAAGTCGGGACGGGTCCATTTGAGCTCATCGCTCCTTCACGGTAGATTCGTCTACCTGGCGCTTAAGTGAAGGTAGTAATTAGTTCCTCTTCCCAAAACACACGACCTGTTACACGGTACTGAAGCAAAGGGTTATGTTTAATTTCTTTATATTTACAACGATGATGATTTCCTATAGTGACACATATCACATTCTTAATGCTTCAGTATGCCTCAAACGATTAATTCTTGGTTGTTAATAGAACTGCCTTGATGAAATCGGTTGCTTCATGCAGACTGAGCATTTCTGATTATAGTATCAGATTTGTTCTGTATACAGAGGAACTGGAAGGGCTTATTAGAAACTTCTCACCAATAAAGTTATGATCTTCTAGTAAATTTTGCATATAATTTTATTAATATATTATTTTATTTAAGCATATTATTTTTGCTACACAATTAGCATTAGCATACAAGAGATTTAATATTACTTGCTCGTTTTTGCGTAAAATAATCAATATTTATTTTACTTGTAATTACCTTTGAAAGTTTTTTTTTAAGTTTTTTTTGTGATCTGAAAATTTTCCTGGTTTGGTTAGAAGTTTCGAAGTTAACGCAGGCCTAATAGAAAGATAGGCAGAAAAGTGTATCATGAAGAATGGTTGCATGCAGGGTTGCTTCCACTCACTTGCTATAGATGAGTGATTTTCGGAGTTTTTAATTCGTTAGATGTTGTAATGGAGATTTGTGTTGTTGGATGCGGGAGGATATTGGAGGGCGGGTGTTTGACGCATAGAGCCTGTCAATTTCGCTTTCAGAGTGTCGCAGTCAGCGGTTTTATGATTCGTGAGCGCTCGCGATTCGTAGAATCGTTGATTGTGACTGCAAGTGGATTTGACGGGTTTTGTGTGTCGGACGCTTGCTTTTTGGCCTCTTCTTGTGTCTAACATGTGCAGAGTATCGTTATAACGTCTAAAGCGCCCATTACACATGTCAATATATTGACAATAAATTGACATACTGACAATATTATTGAAAAGGTGATATTGATGATGATGATTGATGACAAGTATTGACGAAAAGCTGATTTTCATTTCACTTTGTCAATACTCAGAATATATTGACAAAAAAAAACAGTCAATTCTATCAATATTATCATCAATGGCAATACGTTTGAAGCCTTTTAACCTCAATGTATTAAAGTCAATATTACTTGTCTTAATTTCCCCACACAAGAAACATGGATGAGCGGGTCAAAAGAGAAACGTCTTTACTGGACCTATGCACTGAAAAAAGTTTTCATATAGTTTCCATTGGGAACGCACATGATATTTTTCCAATAACAAAATTAATGATTTTTATCTGAAATTCAAATAACGTTCATACGATCACATGAATTGTATATAACAAATCACATAAACTTCATTGGACACATAAGGTTCATGTGATTTTGTGATGCAATTCCCAATTATGAGATCACATGAAAGTTAAGTGAAATTCTAATGGATATTTTCCATTGGAAATATGATTTATTTTTTGAGTGTGGAAAATACTAACTACACACTGAATTCGGATAACCTGAGTCGGTAAAATTTTACCCGGTTTTTGAACTACTAAAAAGTCGGTAAAATTTCAAATTACCATCACTCGTAAGAAATTAATAAAATCGACACATTATCATTGA
The DNA here is from genome assembly GCF_037179485.1 of Ochlerotatus camptorhynchus. Taxonomy (NCBI): domain Eukaryota; kingdom Metazoa; phylum Arthropoda; class Insecta; order Diptera; family Culicidae; genus Ochlerotatus; species Ochlerotatus camptorhynchus. The sequence continues at coordinate 75,984 of NW_027040698.1, read as the reverse complement.
TCGGTTTTAAATAGGTCCGTACAATTTCGTAATAAATTTCAAAATTGTTGAATTGGTTGGTACTAGAAATACTCAGAGGAAGAGATGGGCGTAGAGAATGTTTTGACCCAAATGAACTGTCAAAATCTGAGCCAATCAAACATTCCTATTAGAATTTTTCCGAGGATTTCTTATTCTTTCTTGAATAAATTTGAAAGTATTGCAATCGAACAGAAATCCCCTTTATGTTTTGTGTGCTTCTCAAATTCAACTAGGTTTAGGAACCATATTGTTTTTGGTTGGATCTTCGTTGGTTAATGAATGGCACCAAGAAATGTGCAAAATATTGCGATGCAATCAATTATTATTTTGCATGTAAATCGAATCAAAAATAAAAGTTATTTGAAATGCTAGCATCTAGCAAGGGTTGCAAGATAATTTAGGAACAAATCCTTGCTGCCGTATTGTATTTTGTTTTCTCCGCCTATCAGACCCTCTGAGTATTTCTAGTTGGTACTATCCTTTCACTCCACTGAAAGTTCCAATAAGAAACTGTCAATGTTTGTTAGAAGAGATGATTTCTCGACGGTTCCGTCAACGCCAATATCAAATGTTGTAACTTTTTGACAGGACACAGAAAATACACAGGACAACATGATAACAAATTAGTGGAATTGAATCAAATCGATTGTCGACTGCGTGGAATTACCACTCGTGTTGAATAACCCACGTTCATGGTATGCAGTTTCCCATAAATAAACTATTATCACAAACGAAGTGCTATTATGCTGATGTTTTGGAAAACATTCCTAAAGGAAAAACTTGCATATATTATTGAATTTGCGTTACGTGTAGGCATGTGAAACGCAGATAAAATTTATTTTATTTTGAAGTAAAAAAAAAACAAAATTACGTGATTATGCTTGTGATTTTGTAGAAAATGAACATCGATATAGACGAAGCCTGGGTAGTGATTGGCGACTGTAAAAGGATACTTTTTTTTAT